>NW_016107390.1:3922453-3926244 GCF_001604975.1 Cebus imitator
CAGGCATGTGCCACCACGCCCAGCTAATTTTTGTATTTTTTGGTAGAGATGGGGTTTCACCATGTTGGCCAGGAAGGTCTCGATCTCTTGACCTCTTGATCCGCCTGCCTTGGCCCAAAGTGCTGGGATTGTGAGCCATCGTGCCCGGCCCCATTTCTTAATTTTAATATCAATGATCATATGAAGTTGCTGGTAATTTTTAAGCCCTATAGTTCCTTGCTCTTTTTTCATTAACAGTACTCATTTAGTTTATCTCTCTTCTTTTAGATTGTATATGTAAACACTACCTTCAGTGCTACTACTGCATCTTTATTTATATTCTGAGTAAATTTTAAATAGATTACATAAAGTTAAATGATACCAAGAAAAGGCATCTAAAATGTAGGATACATGACTGGTAAACTAGAAAAGAAAATCATATACACAAAGTAAAACAACACAAAGGCCAAACAGAAATCCACTGTAGAAACAGTTTGTATCAAAAGAATAGAAATCTGAACCAGTGAAACAGAAGACAAACTACAAATATTCATAGAAAATGAAGGAAAAAGATGAAAACTTATAAGGGGAGAAAGGGCAGATAAGGAGGATGTTGATTTAAATGTGATTGGAAAGAAGAGGAAATTACTTTCACTTTTAACTTTTTATTTTGAAGATTTTGAAATATATAGAAAAGCTGACTATATAGTGTTTATGAGCACATAAACATCCTTAATATTTTGTCACATTTGCTTTACACAGACTTCACGTTTTTTTTTTGTTTTTTGTTTTTTTTAAATTTTGTGACCAGGTCTCACTCTGTTGCCCAGGCTGGAGTGGATCAAAGCTCAGTGCAGCCTCTAAGTCCTGGGCTCAAGCGATCTTCCTGTAGCCCAAGTAGCTCGGACTACAGTTGTGCACCATGATGCCTGGCTAATATTTTAATTTTTAAGAGATGGGGTGCCGCTAGGTTGCCCAGGCTGATCTTGGCCTCCTGGGTTTAAGTGATCCTCCTGCTGTGTCCTCCAAAAAAGCTGGGAACACAGGTGTGAGCTACTGTGCCCAGTCCACACACTTAGATTTTTTAATTGAATCATTTGAAAGAAAGCTGTAGATAACACTTTAAGTTCTTCTAGCCTGAATTTCCAAGGATAGGCTATTCATAATAACAATATCATCAACACAACTGAGAAAAAACATATTTCATAATTATATCTAATATGGTAGTCCATAAAAGTTTATAAAATTTTTTAAATCCTGGGTCCTTACAGTATATTTTATTATGTCACCTGAGAATCTTTTATTCTAGAAAATAAAAATCTGACATTATATTGCTTTCTATGACATTGATTCTACTTTTTTTGTTACGTACTTTTTTATTTCCATAGATGCTTGGGGAACAGGTGGTATTTGGTTACACAAATAAGCTCTTTAGTGGTGTTTTGTGAGATTTTGGTGAACCCATCACCCAAGCAGTATATACTGATCCCAATTTTGATTCTAATTTTTTTGAGGATTTTATATCAGTTGTTTTGTGGAATGTCCCACATTCTGAATTTGTCCACTTTTTCCTCATTATGAGATTTAGGTTGAACCTTTTTCGGTGAGAATGCTGCATAAATCACACATACTCGATCAAGAAGGTGAATGCTGGATTTCTTCACTGTAAATATATTTTTTTCTTATTTATAAATCTATGGGATGATAGTTTCCCAATAGCCTTTACCTCCATTGATGATATAGCCTGCATCAGTTTTTACATTATGAATTATAGGGAAATTGCTTTTTAATGGCCATATGTAATAGATTCATATTTGAGATACATATTTACAAGGAAAGATGTGTTACCACTGAAAGAACCCACTCAAGGCTTTTCTTTTTTTTAAACTTAATACATTATTTGGATCATGGATGTGAAGGTATTTGTTGTTTGAGTTTCATGTATGCTTGTTTTCTTTAGTGAATAATTTTGAAAAACTTAGATTAGAAACAAGTTAATGACAGATCTGTCAGATACTTTTAGAACTCCTAACATTGAGACACATCAAACAGCTATGTGGTATTTATTGAGACCCTACTAAGGTATAAGGAGGCACACCAGATAATATAATGTACTTAACACTAAAAGTTGTAACCTGCAAGTACTTACCCATTTAAGAAGATAAGACATATATGCATGTGAAGATAGAATAATATTTGTGGCAGGAAACCAGAATGCCAAATGACTGGCTTAGTCAGTTAATGCATTTGGTATTCAGAAAGCTAGCACATTCAACTTTGACACCTGCAAAGCACTGCAGGCATATGAAATGTCTTATGTTTTTGGCATTCTGAATGACCTTGGACCTTTCAAGTGTTTTTTTGCTAATAAATACTTACCAAGTTCCTATTGTGTTATAGCAACTAAAGAAACAAAAAGAATAAAACATGCCGTTTGCGCCTGAGGCATAGCTATTGGGTGAGGTGAAAACCACAGGAATCTAAAATCATTTAAAAAGTGCTATAGTAAGGTATCTGCTTAGCGCCATGGTTCTATAGAAGAGAGAACTAGGAAGTCATGTTCATTGGGTGATGGGTGTGTGGCAGGAAAGGCTTCACAGAGGAAGGGACATTTGAGACTGATAGGAATTTTTTTGGCTGAGAAAGGAAGGAAGGGTATTTTAGGCAATAGAAGATGGGACAGCATGCTGAGGAGTGTGTGTGTGTGTGTGTGTGTGTGTGTGTGTGTGCAAACCATGGTTTTAGGGGGGACAAGTGATGCCATTTTCAGAAAATTTGGGGGTAGTCCTAATTTGGGAGGGAAAATGTTTATTCAGCCTTTTGTGTGTGTGTTGTAATTTTGCCTCATATTGGAGAGTAACAGTTTTAATCGTAGATATAATTTTTCAGAGAAAGCATATCAAAAATGAACATTGAAGAATGGACTGAATAATGAACATGAGAAACATTTACTTTACTAACAGGGAATGAGAGGAAAAGGAGACCTGTTTAGAGAATTCCAAAAGCCAGAGAGCTAAAATATAATGTCATTGAGCCAATGGACAAGATTTTATGAGAGGATAGTTAAATAACACCACAAACAGCAGTGTTCAAGAGGAAGTGAAAGCTAAAGGGGTCATTGGATCTGATGATAAAAGAAATATCATGAATTCAGCTTCAGGGATTTGTGGGGTGGGAGGAAGCTAGTGTCTTTTTTGGGGAATAAGCAAAGAGCGATACTTAAATATCATTTAAACTATTTGTTTGAAAAATCTGTCAGTGTAAAGTAGGAGAACAATAAAGCGAGCAGCTTGGTAAAGTGTAATTTTAAAGTTAGAGAAAATTTTTGTGTGTGTGATGGCAGAGGGGAACATGCTAGTGTGGTGGGAAGTACTATAGCTGGCAGAGAAAGAGTAAGATGGAGTGAAGGTTGGGAGGAGATGAGAATGTAGGTGATGGCATTAATCTTTGAAAGCAGGAGTGGCAAGTTGCCCCAGAGGGAAGGTGAGCATGAGAGATGAGCAGAGGAAAGGAGGGATTACTGAGGAACAGAAGAGGAAAGAGGAGGGAACTTCTCTGTGATGGTTATGATGTTATATGTGAATTTGGAGAGGGCAAAATCATCGTTTTAGAATTTCCTCTTCTATATATGTATCCCAGGAGCGTGAATGAAGAAATCTCTACTCACCCAGTGCAACCTATAGTTGGCGAGTGGCATGGCAGTAGGCTGAAAAGGCAAGGGAGTAGAGTTGTGGTATGTTGTACCATTAGAAAAATGTTAACACAAACGAAATATCAGACACTGCAATATTCTAACACTATTTAAAAATGCA
>NW_016107390.1:3926445-3961009 GCF_001604975.1 Cebus imitator
TAGAGACGGGGTTTCACCATGTTGACCAGGATGGTCTCGATCTCTTGACCTCGTGATCCACCCGCCTCGGCCTCCCAAAGTGCTGGGATTACAGGCTTGATATATTCCTGAAAAATGCAAAGACAGCAGATACTGTTTCACATCACAAAAATAACAGGTGATGCATTTGTTAGCTAGATTTAACTATTCTAAAATGTGTATATACTTATATCATCATGTAGTACATGGTAAAATAAGTGCAATTATTGCTGATACATAAAGATTTAGAATAACCTTATTTAGGAACACAAAATATATTACTGATTTAATTTTAAAAGTTTTGTTACAGTAATTTAAAAGTATATTTTAGATAGACAGAATTATTAATTGACCTAATTTTTAAATGTTTCAAATTTTACAGTGTAGTGTTACTCTTTAACTGAGGACTTCTCTCTGAGAACAGTCAGTACTATTAAAATTTTAAGCAGCAAAAATCCAACTCCAGCTTAAGCAATGAAGTAGAAAATTAAAAGACAGTGGATTTATTAGATTAAGTAAATGGGAGTCCAAGATGGACTGGTCTCAGGCATGCCTGGATCTAGAACCCATATGATGATGGCAAGGGTTTTCTTCTGCTGTGTGTTGTTGGCTCTGTTTCCACCTTTCATGGCCTTATTCTCAAGGAGGCTTCTGTGGTGTCGTTACAGCCTCAGGGCAACATCATCGGCTGTTTGAAAGGAAGATAGACCCTCTTCGCCAGTTTTACTATCAAATTTACTATCTGAAATTTACCAGGTAGTAAATTTCAGAGGTGACTCTGTGTTCCTCCTTATGTCAGTTTTCCGTCCCTTAATGTATCACTGTAGCCAGGAACCAGGGGTACAGCAGACTTGATTGTCTAGATGCTGGGTCACGTACTCATTTCTTCAAGGTCACTGTGATTATGAATTGTAGGAGTAGTGGCTTTTAACATTTTTGGCACATTCCCTTTCAGCCTTAAGTATGTCTGTGTGTGTGTATGTATATTGTGTGTTTGTATGTACATGTACATCTTTGTTCTGTAACAAGCCAAGTGGTCATATGAAAGCTTTGTGTTGAAATCACATTCCTTGTCGAAATCACATTCCTTAAGAAGGAATTAGTCTTTGATTGCTTTTATAAGTGAATCTTCACAACTTTTTAAGTTTGTTTTCATAAAGATACTTTGGTAGCCTTTTCTGTTTTATAAGTAAAGTGTTTTTCATGTACATATTCTAATGTTTTTAAGTCTTTCACAAAAATGAAATAACTCTACATGGATAATTTCAGTAGTAACGAAAGGAAGCAAAACCATCCTGACCTCCTTTTGCCCCACCAACGTGGAGTTCTCCTTGGATTATGAAAGCAGTATGATGAAAGAGAATGTATAGCTGGCTTTGGAGCCAGACAAATCTGGACTTTTAATGTTGTTGGGAGGATTCGAGATAATTACATAGAATCCTTAATATAGTAGTGCTAGGCTCATAGTAGGTGCTTGATAAGTGATAGCTGTTGTTTTATTTTTTTAAAATTTTTTTGTGACAGGGTCTCACTCTGTCACCCAGGTTGGAGTGTGATCATAGCTCACTGCAACCTTGAACTCCTGGGCTCAAGATGTCCTCCTGCCACAGCCTCCCTAGTAGCTGGGACTACAGGTGTATGTAGCCATACCTGCTAATTTTAAAATTTTTTGTAGAGATGTGGTCTTGCTGGTTGGTCTTAAACTCCTGGCCTCAAGTGGTCCTCCCACCTCAGCCTCCCAAAGTACTGGGATTATGGGTATGAGCCACCATGTCTGGCCTGTTACTGTAATTCTTACTGTTAAGCATTGACTTTTTTGTGATGCTGCAAAGCACTGGATGTGAATCAAGTCCTGGGTTTTAGTCCTACCTCTTTTAGTAACCAACTGTATGCAACCAACATATAAAACTACTTGACATCACTGGGCCTTTGTTTTCTTACCTGTAAAAATAAATGGATGGATTAGAAATCTTGTCTAGCTCTAAATTTCTAGTATTTAATGAATGAGAGGTTTTTATGTTGCCCAGGCTGACCTCAAACGCATAGCCTCACCTCCTGAAGCACCAGCCACTGTGGCTCCCAGTTTCTACTATTTAATAGAATAATTTGAGTTACAGAAAAAAATATGAAATACAAGGAATTCTAGTATACTGTAAGGTAATTAATTATCTGTTTTGATGTAAAACAGATTTGGATTTGAATTGTAGCTTCTCTACTTACCAGCTGTGTGAACCTGGACAAATGTGCCAAACTTTGTCTCTTTAAGAACAACAGTAATGACTGGAAAGTTTACAGTAAAAATGCATCTTGTTTGTGTTCAGTAAAATTTTGTTTTGATTAGTATCCCTGAAGTCTCTTTTAGCTCCATTATTTGTTATTTCCTTTCCAATAAATTCTAGCTAGGAATATTACTTTAAATTACAAATGTCTAGCTACTTTTGTCACAGCTGCTTGTCATGGTATCATTTGCGATCATGTAGTCATGTAGTGGAGAGGGTTCATACGGACCTTTCCATAGCAAAATTTGACTCTACCTTACCAGTAGTTAGGCTTAATAGTGGCTAGGCATTTGGAAATAAGCTGTGGCCTTGGGGTCCATTAAGATTTCTATAGTCAAGCCAGATATCAGCTAAGATGATTGTCAAAAACCAAAGGAAATAATGTATGTATGCCTTTTAGCGTAGTATTTTCCATATATATTAGCTTCCACTATTGTTTTTATCCTATTGGAATATTTTTTTTCTCATATCAGATTTCAGGAACATCAGATCAGAAAGAGTAAAATTGTAGTTTGGGGTTTTGGTTGGCCTACTTCAGGTTTTGGATACAAGATTCCAGCAGCATCCTTATAAAAATTGCATTAGATTTGCCATTGGATATTTGCTTTTGACTAAATGTGGCTTGATCATTTTAATTTTTATGGGTCACTACTATAAGACTAGTGCTTCAGCTTTTTCGAAAGAGTTGATTAAATTGGTAAATATGCAAAACCGCTCTTGGTTTTTTGATGTTCCCTTCTGCAGATTCTGCTTTATATGGCTATCATGGTATGAATTTATTTCTTTATTTCTGAATAGCTCTTCTTGCACTCTATTTCAAAGAGTTTCCCTAACCTCAGAATTCTCATACCTGGCTGATTGGCCTCTAGGGAGTATTCAAAAGGCAGTCATTGGCTTATTATACTTTTTGGTTGAGTAGTTTTTCAATAAAATACTTAACCCTGAAATGATTTTTATTACTATTTTTAAAACTTTATCCATGGCATGGCAAGTCCTATTTCAGCATTTACATATGAAATGCATGGGTTGATGGAATTAGGTCAAAAATGGTTTTTTATGATTTTTAAGTATTGAGCAAGAAAATTTGAATTACCATTCTTTTAAGGATTTCATTCTTTGTTATAATCTCCATATCTCTCATAGTTGAGAGACAATAGAAATTGTTCTTAGTATTCATTGATTTATTCAGGAAATGTTTAATACTCATTATGGGATAGGCACTGAGGAATAACAGCAGTGAGCATAGATAACATACCTTATATTTAAAAAAGCTTAGTAGCTCATTTCATTTCAGAATAACTTTGTAGTTGCAACGTAAAATTAAGCTATAAAGTCAGCACACGAGTGACTTTTGGGTAGGCTAGATGGTAAACTTCATCTTTACAACATATTTAACTTTATGTTCCTGAAGTGTTTTGACCTATTCAACTCTTGTCCCCCATCACTCCTACTAAACCCACTTTCAGAAACAATAGTTAAGTATTTGCTAGGTTTCTTTAACTGGAACTGAACGTTATTAGGTAAATTATGTGATATAGGGCAGAAATGGTGCATATCAACAGTATTTTATGGCTTATTCTAACTAGTTGGGTGACACTGTCTTAATTTGCCTGAGATAGTTCGGGTTTACTCTTGTTGCTCCAGTGTGATTATTAATACATAGTCTCTTCCTTAAGTCTTAGAGGTGTCCTGGATTGAATAATAAATTATATGGTCCCCTTATAGCTAACACTCTTAGTTAGAAAACTTATGTGCCAGGCAGCATTGTAAGCATTTGATATATATGAATCTCATGACAGTCATGTAAAGTTGGCACTGCCTTGTCCTGTCCTTGTTTTACAGATGAGTAGACTGAGGTACAGAAAAGTAACTTGTCTAAGGTTGTACACCTAGTAAGTAGAAGGGTCAGGTTTCAAACACAAGCACATTTGGTCCTAGAAAGCATATTCCTAAACAGTGTGCTTTTCTGGTATAGATGAGATTGCTCAGTGAACATGTTTCAGAGAACAATGAGAGGATAGCACTAAAAGCCAGTAAAGGAAATAGAAACTTGGAAATAAGGCAGAGAATAAGAGCTAAACATAATCAACTTTAAGTTATATACATAATTCAATTATTTGCATCCCCTCCCCCCCAAGAATTGTCTGCATCCTTTTTAACTGGAAAGAAATATTTTTCTTTTCACTGTTTAATAAGTGTCCCAAAGTGCTAGTTTTCCCTTGAAATACAGAAAAAGAGCATTTATTTAAAGCAGATTGCTTATGTGTGCTTTGTTTAAAAATTAGAGACATTTTATTTTTTAAGTAACAGAAATCAGACTTTTGGCCGGGTGCGGTGGTTCACATCTGTAATCCCAGCACTTTGGGAGGCCAAGGCAGGTGGATCACAAGGTCAGGGTATCGAGACCATCCTGGCCAACATGGTGAAATCCAGTCTCTACTAAAAATACGAAAATTAAGCTGGCCGTGGTGGTGCGTGCCTATAATCCCAGATTCTTGGGAGACTGAGGCAGGAGAATTGATTAAACCGGAGAGTCGGAGGTTGCAGTGAGCTGGGATCATGCCACTGCACTCCAGCCTGGGTGACAGAGCAAGACTCTGTATCCAAAAAATAAAAAGAAAAAAATCAGACTTTCAAAAAAGCTTTTTAAACCTAGACTAACTTATTTAAGACAAGTTTGTCATAGATTTGAAAGTTAATTTTAGGAAAATTATAGCGCCTTTTAACCATCCTATGGCCACACTTCAGTGTTGTTCTTTTTGTTTCTACCTCATTTGAGGTCCAACTTCACTGTCTCTCTGTAGCATCCCCATCCCCTATGCCCAATCTGAAAGTTGAAGAATGCTAAAGTTTATTTTATTGCTTCATTGACTAAAACTGTCTTTCCAAAACTACGAATTTGCTTAATGAGTCAGCAGCAATAACTATAATTAACAGTACGGTTTTTACAACCATACCTTTGTGGTAAATATGCAGTTCTTAAAATTTTAAATGTTAATGTTCAGTGAAATTAAAACCAACAAACTCCATGAAATAGGTAGTATATATGTATTCAGTAAGACTCACCAAACATTACTTGAGGTTCTATTACGGTTAATTTTTCTGCTTTGTACTTAGGGATAAAAAGATGAGTAAAACTTTCCTGCATTTTCCCCCACCGATTCCCTCCCCCTGTTTTCTTTCTTTCCTGCCTTCCACAAGCCCTACTGAGTGTCTGCTTAATGTGCCAGATCACACAGTATATAAAGAGCTCAAGGATGTAAAGAAGAATGAGAATCTAGTGCCTGCCCTAGTTCACTTATCCCTTAGGAAGACAGACCAGTCCTGTGTCAGCCAGCTCAGAAAAGTGCAGTCAGTAACTGTTGAAGCCAGGGCCACACCCAGTCTTCTCTGGATTCACTACCCCACTTTTCACTCATACTTTAAGTCATCTGAAAGGAGGAGCAAAATTAAAGTATTGAAGGAAGTCTGATGAGTAACAAAAAGAGAGGAGATCATTGGTGACTAATGAGAGGGCAACTGCTGTTTAAGGGGTTGATGACCACGTTAGCCACTGTGGAGTCGAGGGTTAAGGAGTGAATGGGAAATGAGAAAGTAGACTTCAAAAAAGCTGGATGTCGTGTAGAGGAATAAAGGATGGAGGTTGAACGTGTAGTAAGAGCGAGTGAATATTTTTTAGAATGGGGAGATACTAAGTGTGTTTGTTTGCTGACTGGGAGTGAGCTATAGAACTGTCCAGGTGAGATGGAAAGATAAGAGAAGGTATGAGAAAATCCTTCAGGAAATTTGATAATATCAAGAACATAAATAGAAGGCTGGGTGCAAAGTCTCATTCCTGTGATCCCAGCACTTTGGAGGCTGAGGCGGGCAGGTTGCTTGAGCACAGGAGTTTGAGACCAGCTTGGGTAACATAGCAAGACTACATCTCTACGAAGAAGGAAAAAGTTAAAATTAGCCAGGTTTGGTGGCACATGCCTATAGTCCCAGCTACGTGGGAGGTCAAGAGGCTGAGGTGGGAGGATGGCTTGAGCCCAGGAGGTCAGGCTGCAGTGAGCAGTGGTTATGCCACTACAGCACTCCAGCCTGGGTGATGCAGTGAGACCCTGTCTTAAAAAAAAAAAAACTTTTTTTTTTTCCTATCCTAACATTTGAATTACTTCATAAAGATGTTTAGTGATCTATTATGTGGAAGCTCTTCTAATAGGTATATATGCTAAATCGTTTAAGAAAAATTAAAAGAGCTATATTGTCATGTTATCAGGCATTCTTGTATGAAAATGTTAGAAACTCCTCTTTTATCTATACCTTCCCCACTGTTCAATCCTCCAATCAAAAGCAAATATTCTGTGGTAAGAAGAGAGAATATCTATTTTAAGGGTCATTCGTGTCAAATTGTCCTAACTAGCTTTTGGGATTGGGAGGTGCTATTTGGGTCAAAAATAGGAAGTTTTATCTTCAAATAAATCATGTCTGAGAATCCTAGGATTCTCAATTAGTAGGTCTGGGTTGAGACTGAGAAGCTGGTTAATTCATTTAGCCACCAAATGTGTATTGAGTGCCTTCCTATCATATATTGATTACCATATTGTGTAGGTAGTGTTAGAAGACATTCCAGGTGCCCACTCTCTAATTGGAGGACAGATAATAAACAGGGTAATTTTATATAGTGGTAATTTCTTTGAAGAATGTATACCATCATATGTGCCAGAGAATTACCTGGCAGGGGAGGCGGGGAGAGAGAGAGAGAGAGCTTTGCATAGAGTGATCTTGGGAGGAGTCTTTTGAAGGGATAACTCTTGTTTTTTCATCATGCTTTTTTTTAAAAAAATATATATTTACCATTTTAACCATTTTTAAGTGCATTTCAGTGGCATTAAAGTACATTCACATTGTTGTGTAACCATTCACCACCATCTACTTCCAGAACTTTTTCATGTGGTAAAACTGAAACTCTGTACTCATTAAACAGTAATTATCTGTTTTCCCTCACCTCTCAGCCCCCAACAACCACCATTCTTTCTGCTTCTATAAATTCGACTGCTCTAGTGCCTCATATAAGTGGATCGTACAGTATTTGTGTGACTGACTTATTTAACATAGTGTCTTTGAGGTTCATTCATGCTGTGGCATGTGTCTGCACCTCCTTCCTTCTTAAGCCTAAATAACATTCCATAATATGGATGTACCACGTTTTGTCTGTCCACCTTTGGGCTGAGATCTGAAGAATGAGAAGGGGGCCATGCAAAGAACTAGAAGAAGAATGTTACAAGCAGAGGAATGAGTATGTGCAAAGGCCCTGAGTTAGCAGTAAATTGGTTGGTAGTTAAGGAATAAACAGAAGACCACTGTTGTCAGGATATAGTAAGAGCAGAGGAAAGTGGCAGGAAAGAATGGTATTAGGTGGGATCAGAGAACATGTACATTGGCCATATCATTTCAGGCTTTGAAAGACCTTGGCTTTTAAGTGGAGTGGGAAGCTGCTTTTTAGGAAGTTTCTAGTAGGGGAGTGACTTAGTCTGATTTACATTTAACAGCAAAAGCAAAAAGCACCCAGACTGCTGTGTGGACAGGCATCCTTGTGGATTCTAATGCAGGTTTGTGATCAGACTTTGAGAAATACTGATTTAGTCCTTTTGAGAAATACTAGTTTAGTCCTTGAAGTCAGTATCCTGAGATAGCTGATTTCAAAAGAGCTCTGTCAGGGCTTATGACCAAAAATGACAGATTGGCTACACCTGTATCTCCTCCTCTTTCCTAATTCCTGCCGAAATGGAAGAAAGAAAACACAGACTGGGAGAAGTTACAACAGGAGACAGAAGCTGCTATAACTTTTAAAATAAGGAAGCAGATGGACAGGTAGTGAATGACTTCACAGAGAAATCATCACACAGTACCTGTAAGTGCACAGCAGTACCTATGAGAAGTGCAATACTGTGTGTGTCCGAAGCTCCCAAGACACTGAGCATTTGGAGGTGCCAGATACTAAGGAAGATAGGGGTCAGAAATGGGGCTGAAAACAGGGAAGCTGGTTGGAAGATTTGTGTACACTGACAAGTGGAATCCTACGATTTTTTCCCTATGTATCCTTGCAGATGGGTGACTCTCCACTACCAACCCCTTAGCCTCAGGAGAACAAAGTTTATTTTTTGCAAAATTAATGAAGAGGTGCCTGGACTGTGAAACCAGGGGCAGTGGATTGTTGCTTGGTTTAAAACAAAGAGATCGAGAGAAACCTATGCCTGAACTATAGCACTCTTAGCTGTTTTCCTCTCCTCTTCCAGAACTCCACAGTCAATCCTGTCCTGTCTTTTTCCTTTGGAAGACTGAAAATAACAGCATCTTCAGATACTGATAGGGTTTCTGCTGAGAGTTCCCTAAGTGAATTCTGCAATTTCGTTAAGCCATGTTCTTCCACACAGATCTTTCAGTCAGTTCTTTTCAGGGACTTATTCTTAAATATGAACTAACAATCCAAAACCAGTGACCATTTGGGGGAAGGCTCCAACATTAAAAAAAAAAAAGAGATCAAAGTAGACAGGTGGAAGACGGAGTGATACTTACAACACTGGGAGAAAACAGATACCGTAGAGATCAAAATAAAACTTTAAAAATCTCCAGTATTAGAGAAGACATGTATTTCTCTCCCTGCTAAAATGATAGCGCATATAAAAGCAGAAATCCATGAGGGTAAAGAGAACAGAATGAGAGATGATGACAGCAGGCAAACAACATCAACTAAATATTGGAAGCTGAGAACCTGGTGCGTGAGTGGTAACAGAATTTAGCAGAGCTGAGAAAGCAGAGACAGTCCTCTGGTGTGGGTAGTTGTGCAAAAATTGGTATTCTTTTAATTAATAATGTGCTTTGCTCTATTTGGACTACTTGGTTCATATTTTTGAGCAGTATGCTCTGTCCCAGTTGAAGCTGATAATTGGCTGTCCACCGGTGGAGAAATCAGAATTATTAAAATGTGGTTCTTTTATTTTTATGGTTCTCTTAAACAGTCATGCATTATACTCTTCTTGTGTCTGAGCCAACATTTCATAGGAGTATATAACACCCATTTCTGGTGGCATTGACAGCAGGGTTGAAAAGAATGTCACAAAAGAAAACATGCCTAACATTTAAGAATGTGCTCTCAATTTTGTTTGTAGAGTAGTTGTTTAAAACTTGGTAGTTCTTTTTGATATAATGTTATAAATGGAAGTTATTCTGGACCAAACTTTAAAAGATGTTTCATTAGCAATTAAATGGGCATCTGTAAGTTACCAGGGAGACCTGACCACATTATATAGTATTTTTTAATGAAGAAAACACTGGCCGGGTACAGTGGCTTATGCCTGTAACCCCAGCATTTTGGGAGGCCAAGGCAGATGGATAGCTTTAGTCCGGGAGTTTGAGATCAGCTATGGCAACATGGTGAAACCTCATCTCTACAAAAAATACAGAGAAGTTAGGCAGACATGGTGACATGCACCTGTAGTCCCAGCTACTTGGGAGGCTGAGATGAGAGAATCACTCACCTCAGGGAGGTTGAGGCTGCAGTGAGTTGAGCCATGATTGTGCTACTGCTTTCCAGCCTGGGTGACAGAATGAGACCCTGTCTCAAAAAAAAAAAAAAAATGCTTTTTAATGGTAAAATGGCTACATGGATTAAGATTTAGACTTCAAATCCTACTTCTGCCATTTTTCTACTGTGTAACCATGGGTAAATTACTTAATGTTTCTGGGTCTCAGTAAAATGAGAATAATATCTAATAAGAGGGTAGTTGTGATGATTAATGGAAATTAAAGTACATAAGCCACTCAGTTGAGCTCCTAGACCCTATGGAGTCAATAAATAGTAGTTTTCTTCACTTTTTTCTTTTTAAGAGTCTGAGTCTTGCTATGTTGTCCAGGCTGGAGTGCAGTGGTGCGATCATAGCTCACTGCAGCCTTGAACTCCTAGGCTCAAGGGATCCTCCGTTTTGAGCCTCCTGAGGAGCTAGGGCAACGGGTGTGTGCCATTGTGTCTGGCTAATTTTTCAGTAGAGACAGGGTTTAATTATGTTGCCCAGCCTGGTCTTGAACTCCTGGCCTCAAGAGATCCTCTTACTTGAGCCTCCCATAGCATGTGGGATTACAGGTTTGAGCTATCTACCGTCCCTAGCTGTTCAATTTTACCCTTCTGTGGTATGTGGTAGGAGGGAACATTTGTTTTCTAGAGCCTGTGGCATATGCAGATTGGTGAAAGTACATAAAAATTTTGAGTTATGCACAGTGGCTCGTGCTTGTAATCCCAACACTCTGGGAGGCTGAAGAGGGAGGATTCCTTGTGCCAGGAGTTTAAGACCAGACTAGGCAACATAGTGTAAAAGAAATTTTTTTTAACATATTTTTATCTCTAACAATATTTAAAACATTTTTAAAATTTTGAAATGTAATTTGTGCCTTAAAATTCAGCCTTATTTATTCGCAACATGTGTGTTCCTTGTCATACATTTGCCGCTGTAATGCTAGTAGAAAAAGCATAGAGAGTGACTCAGGCAATTCAAGCTGTACCCAATTTTCTATTCCATGAACTAGATGTGTGACATTATAAATGCTCCTTCTTCACTTCGGGTGTTATTCCTGATTTGGGCAGCGAAAGTGTTTTATTACAAGAAAATTTCTAGCAGTTTCTGTTCTAACATTAGATGACCTGTGATATGTGAAGCTTAAGACATCTTTTTCATTACCTGGTTTATAAGGGGTCTGAGGCTTGTAATGTGTTTACTGTTATAAATTCAGCTTAATGTGTTTGGAGGACTTGAGATGATTGGAGATTATTAGATTGATAGCTGATGTTTGGCTTTATTATTGGTAAATAGTTCTAGTTATGAAACCTATTTTTGAGTGGAAATATACGAGGAATGGCCATTGCGTTTCTTCCTGCAGAGATAAGTGATCTCTTGGTGTTGTACACATGAAGCTCTTACCTCTATTTTTAAAGTCATGTGGATTTTACCTTTGCTCCTATAAATCCTTCTCCCCTCCCCCACATAGCTGTAAGCATTCTTACTCCTAGGATGATATGGAATGTGTTTCAAATCATGTTTAGTGATTGTAAAGCTAATCTCAGCTTAATTATCACTGCCGAAGGATCCTCTGACTCGCAGGCCAGATTATGTTGTTTGCTTTCATGGTATAGTTCCATTTTCATAGTCTAGGTTATAGATTTATATATGTGTGTAATTGCATAATATTTTGTCAACAAAACTGGAAGCTCTGGGAGGGAAGTGACTTTCTTTCGCCGACTTTTGACTTTTATCTATAATGTCTGGCATGTAATTAGCATCGGGGACATATTTTTGAACAAGTGAATAAATTGTTTTCCCACAAATAATAATAGAAATTTAATGGTAAGTAAAAGCTCAGAATGTTTATTAGAATCATGATTGTAGCCTTTGTTATTACCAAACAGTGAATTTAAAAGGAAAGAATAATCAAGGTGTTTGTATAAAAATGACTTTTATTATTGTTTGTGCAAGAACAGTGAACATTCCCTAGTACAGGAAGCAACTTTCAAAAACTGCTGGCAGAACTAAGAAGTCAGATTGTCCTTGACCCTTAGATCAAATGTTTTCGAGCCTGAGTTTCCTTAAATCTTCTTCAGTTGAGAATAAACATTTTGACAAAATGGAAGATTTATTCTGTTAATTTTTGGTCTTCATAAACAACCTAACTAAATTTGCTAAAACAACAAAAACTTTCTGATTCTTACTAGTTTCATTTTATAAAAAGTTTGTTTCCTTTGTTCCTGCATAACACTTTAAAATGAGCTCAGCTGTATTAGCAGATAAACATGTTGATTCGTTTGGTCCAGAGCTACTGAATGAAGCTTGGAGGAGCACAGTTTGTTCTTTACACCACCCAGGGGCAGAATGTTTTTCTTCCTCTCTTTTCTATTGAGAGAAGGGGACTGGAATAAGTGACTGCCCTTATTTAGGTTTGCCTGAATTGTTGAGGAGGGAAGGGGGAACGATTTCTTCACCACTTATCCTTTGTCTCATTTAAATTGTCATTAACATAAAGTATATTCACTCATATTGTAATATACATGTTGAATTATTAACTTATTGTCATACATTTACAGCTTTTACAAAGCCATTGTACTTAATGTTATGGAATCAGAGTTGTCTTTAGGCGTGTTGCATTTTTGAGGGTGGACTTAATTTTGTAAGCAAAGAGAAGTATGCCCTATCCAGTGGAGTGGAGTTGAGATAATGCTCAGTTGGCCCCTCATATCCATTGTCGGTTCTGCATCTGTGGATCTACCAACGATGTGTCAAAAATACTTGCAGGAAAAAAAAAAGAATGGTTACGTCCATACTGAACATGTATAGACTTTTTCCCCTTATTTTCTCCTAAGCCATACAGTGTAACAACTATTTACATACTATTTACATTGTATTAGGTATTATAAATAATCTAGAGATGATTTAAAGTATAGGCCTGCCTTGTTTTATTGCACTTTGCTAATCATTCCTTACAAATTGAAGATTTGCGACAACCTTGAGTTGAGCCAGTCTGTCAGTGCCATTTTTCCAAGAGCATGTGCTTATGTTGTGTCTCTGTGTCACATTTTGGGTAATTCTTGCAATATTTCAAAAATTTTCATTATTTTATCTGTTATGGTGATCTGTGATTAGTGATCTTTGATGTTACTGTTGTAATTGTTTTGGGGCACCATGAACCATTACCCATGTAAGGTGATGAACTTAATAAACATGTCAGTTCTTACTGCTCCAGCAACTGGCTGTACCCCTGTCTTTCTTCTGAGACAACAATATTGAAATTAGGCCAGTTAATGACCCTGCAGTGGCCTCTACATGCTCAAGTGAAAGAGTCACATGTCTCTCTGGAAATCAAAAGCAAGAAATGATGAAGTATAGTGAGGAAGCTGTGGTGTTGAAAGCCGAGATAGGTGAAAAGCTAGTCCATTTGAGCCAAGTGAATGCAAAGGAAAATTTGTTGAAGAAAATGAAAAGTGCTGCTTCAATGAACACATGAACGATAAGAAAGCGAAACAGCCATATTGCTGATAAGGAGAAAGTTTGAGTGGTCTGGATAGATCAAACCAGCCACAACATTTCTTTAAGCCAAAGCCTAATCCAGAGGTAGGCCCTAATTCTCTTTAATTCTGTGAAGATAGGTGAGGAAGTTGCAGAAGACAAGTTGGAAGCTAACAGAGGTTGGTTTATGAAGTTTAAGGAAGGAAGCCATCTCCATAACATAAAGTGCAAGGTGAAATAATAAATGCTGATGTAGAAGCTGCAACAAGTTATCCAGAAGATCTAGCGAAGATCATTGATGAAGGTGGCTACGTTAAACAATAGATTTTCATTGTAGACAAGACACTCTTCTATTTGATGAAGATGTTATCCAGGACTTCATAACTAGAGAGAAGTCAATGCCTGCCTTAAAAGCTTCAAAGGACAGTGACTGTCTTGGTAGTGGCCAATGCAGCTGGTGACTTTTAAGTTGAAGTCAGTGCTCCTTTACCATTCCAAACATCCTAGGGCCCTTAAGAATTATATATTATGTATATCTGCATTCTGCTTGTGCTCTATCGGTGGAAAACAGAGCCTGGATGACAGCACATCTGTTGATAGCTGGTTTACTGACTATTTTAAGCCTACTGTGGAGACCTACTTCTCAGAAAGAGAGATTCCTTTCAAAATATTACTGCTCATTGACAGTGGACCTGGTCGCCAAAGAGCTCTGATAGGGATGGACAAGGAGTTGAATGTTGTTTTCGTGCCTGCTAACACAACATTTATTCTGCAGCCCAGGTATCAAAGTAATTTCAACTTTCAGATCTTATTATTTAAGAAATACATTTTCTAAGGGTATAGCTGCTGCCATAGGTAGGGATTCCTCTGATGGCTCTGAGCAAAGTCAGTGAAAAACTTTCCTGAAAGGATTCACCATTCTAGATGCCATCAAGAACATTCATGAATCATGAGAGGAGGTCAGAATATCAACATTAACAAGAGTTTGGAAAAAGTTGAATTTAAGCCCTCATGGATTATTTTGAGGGGTTCAAAACTTTGAAGAAGGAAGTAACTGCAGATGTGGTGGAAGTGGCAAGAGAATGAGAATTAGCAGTGGAGCCTGAAGATGGAAATGAATTGTTGTATTATGGTAAAACATTAATGGATGAGGAGTTGCTGCCTTTGTTTACTTAAAAATTTTTTTTGGAGACAAGTTCTCATTCTGTTAGGCTAGAGCAGATGCAGTGGCACGATCCTAGCTCACTGCAGCCTTGAACTCTCCAGCTAAAGCTGTCTTCCCTCCTCAGCCTCCTAAGTAGCTGGGACTACAGGCACATACCACTGTGCCTGGCTAACTTTTTTTTTTTTTTTTAAATCATCTTTTGTACAGACAGGGTCTCACTTTCTTGTTCTTGACCTCCTAGCTTCAAGCAGTCCTCCTGCTTTGGCCTCCCAAAGTGCTAGGATTATAGGCCTAAGCTACCACCCCTGGCCAGGTGTTGCCTCTTACGGATGAACAAAGTAGGTGGTTTCTTGAGATGGATTCTACTCCTTGAAAACATGCTGAGAACATTGTTGAAATGATAACAAAGGATTTAGAATATTACGTAAAGATAGATAGTATGGCATGTTAATAGTATGGCATGTGGATAAATAGTATGGCATGTTACAGAGAAATCTTTTCTAAGGGAGAGTCAGTTGATGTGGCAAACTTTATTGTCTCATTTTAAGAAATTGCTACGGCTACTCTAACCTTCAGCAACTGCCACCCCAATCAGTCAGCAGCCATTTACATCAAGACATGACCTTCTACCAGCAAAAAGATGATGACTTGCTTAAGGCTCAGATGACCTTAAAATCTTAATGCTATTACACAGTTAAAAGACTATGGTGTAGTGTAAACATAACTTTAATATGCTCTGGGAATCCAAAAAAAATTGTGTTGCTTTATTGCGGTTGTCTGGAACGGAACCTGCAGTGTCTCAAGGTATGCCTGTATACAAGACAGTGTATGTAGGTTATATGCAAATACTATACCATTTTATATAAGAGACTTGAATATCTGTGGATTTTAGTACCCTTAGTGGGTCCTGGAATCAATCCGTCATGAATACCCAGGGATAGCTGCACTCACATACAATGAATTTATAGTAGAGCTTCTATGAAATATATATAGAATTGTTATGATATACCTAGGATGATCATTGGTGTTTTGGGATAGCTTTTAGAATGACCAAGATATGTGACATCTATTACATAGAGCTTGTGCTTGCTTCAGCATGCTTGTTTCCTATGTTTTGTTTCATGTTAGATGTCATTAATTTGCAAACGATAATAAGCTATATTCCCTGCCTTCAAGTAGCTTACCATCCATGTATCATTTCCCCAAGTGTACACTATTAGGTAGGTATTCCTCAAAAATAGATTATTGTCTTTGATTAAGCTTCAGAAACACCTGGACTAGACAAAATTGAAAGGTTTTTTTAGAAGAGGGTTCTCAAACATATGCATTAGGGAATTCCAGAAAGTGACTGTGTGTTGCAAGATTTTCCAAGCTTTGTTGGCACACTTTTTTCTCATGAGACTTCTGAGGTGGGATCTGAGGGGAATGGAGGATCGGGGAGAGAGTGGCAGTGGTGTTTTTAGGAAGATGATGATTAATGTCAGAGAGGAGTGGGAGGAGAGTAGCTGTGTACCTGGCCCAGGCTTCTCAGTCCAGATGGTAGTAACTCTGAAGACAGGGAGAGACTTCTTCCAGAAGATGAAATTGATAGAAACCTGATGTAAATTAATATACTCAAAGGAGCTTTGTCAGACTGGAGAGTCTTGGGTGAATTGGGGTAAATATATAATAGATAAGCATGTGGAAAACTAAGAAAATGAGAAATCAATTATTAATTGCAAGGGAAACAAAATATGCAGGAAAAGAAAAGTAATTATTGTTTACTGCTTGGCTCAGCTCTGAATACTTTATGTAGTGATGATGATATAAGCCTTAAATATTGATCTAGCCAAAGTTAGGATTGAGATGATTAGTGTTGAGATGTCGGGGGTGGGAAGTAATGGAGGATGCCAGGACCAGGAAACGGCTATATCTTAGACTTCCTCAACGGCAGTCACTGAATAAACTAGAGAAAGCTTTTGGGAAAAGGAAATACTGGAGAGGGATCTGGGTCTAGTTTTTTATAAGGAACTTTGTAGAGCCAGTTAATTTAAAAAATATATGCATGGGTAACAATTATTTTTACCTTTATCAGATATTTTTCTAAATGAAAAATTTTACAATTGTTTTGGCTTCTCTTTTAAATGTTGTCTTATTAGGTTAAAGTTTCACAATGTGTAATTGGATGTGAAAACTGTAAATTCACTTTGTCATTGCCTTTGTGATTTAGCTACAGAGATCTTATTTATGGATGAGATGAATCTGGCTGGCAGTTCTTCCACACCAACTACTCTGGGACCAAGGTTTTCTAGACTAAGCTAATCCTACAGTGCTTTATTCTGTGTTTCCCATTCCTAAATTTTACGCTATCTGTATTATGCTCTTCTGTGCGTATTTTTTTTTTTTTTTTTTTGCATTCTTTAATGTCCTTTTCTTCATAGCTTCTTTAGCATTTCAGTAACAGGGATAATGTTGTGTGGTGAGAAGCTGCTGTGTGCTCCTCTCTCGACCATTCTCCCCAAACATGAAAAGGCAGAACAAGAGACCTGTGGGTGAGTAGGAAAGGCTGAGGAATGCCATCACCCTCCAGCATTTCTGGTTCAACAGCTTCTAATCATTTTTGCCATCTCCACCCCCAGTGCTTTTAATAACTTCAGGGTTCATGATTGACTGGTTTACTATTACTTGTTTATTACATACTTATCTGTTGGATTCATAGCTCTTGTTTGTAAAAACGAACTTACTAGTTAAATTTTGCTAAATTAAGTAGAAAAGGAATTAATTGAAGATATTTGGAGTCTCGTGAGCTGATGGAAAGGCCAGGCTGTTAAGATTGGGGCCGCACAGCTAGGAACAACAGTACCTTCATTCCTCAGATAGCTGTAGAACAACACGTAGTACCTAAGTATCCTGCTTTTAAAGAGTGCCGTTCTTTATTAAAACTTGTAGGTTGAGAAATCATTACTTCTATTTTCAAATAGAAGTCTTTGAGAATATTATGGGATGATTGGATTTGTGCACATCTTGGGATTTTAAATCCAGAGATAGGGATAAAGGAAACCCGATTTTCAGTAGATGAAAGCATAACTGTTCTGGTTTGTGCTTGAATACCTCTTTTTGATCAGGGTTAGAGGATAACCTTAGGTCAGTGCATTTCCCTGTGTGTTATTGTTAAGACATAGTTGAGATCCCTTGATTAAAATCCTCCACTGTTTCTTGTCTCATGTAGAAGAAAAAATCCTGACTGTTCTTGATGATCTATGAGGCTCAGAATGATCTGGACAGAGGTAGATTTACCCTGAAGCTCGTAAAGCTTAAGGCCTCTCTCACTTGCATAGTACCTTTCTGAAGCTGGACTTAATTGGTTAAGGCCACTGCAGTTTTCCACTTTGCTTCTTTCCTGTCACACATCCTGTTCTTCCAGGCTGTGTTGGGATGGACAAAGGCAATTCTGAAGTCCTAAGGAGAAGATGAGTGGGGATATGTTTATGTGACTTGAAATCTCTTTCATGTATAAAGTTTAGTCGTTGCTAGTTGACTCCATGTAAGAACACCTTCCAGGAATTTTTTAATGGCTGTGCACTCTGCCAGTGCAGCTGGCATGGTCATATGAGGGTTCTTGGCCTAACATTTGCATAGTGTTATGAACTCATCCATGGCACACCTAGCCAACACTGGAAGACTATGGGTAGTGTACGAGAAACCAAGATTGGCCTTTTGCAAGTTTTGTAAGTGTTCTTCTAACTTATAACTCACATGTGAAAGAAACATGAGAGGTTTTCGCAGATTCAGTAATCTGAGACATTTACATGGCACCACCATGTTGTGAAGCTGAAAGAAACTTGCCTAAACTATCAGTAGTAAAAAAAAAATAAACTTTGATTCTCTATTGTAAACAAGAGACTGAACTATTTTCTTTGTTCTCTCTGTAGGAAATTGCATTATAAAATTGAGCTGGACAGTGGCTTGCATCTGTAATCCCAGCTACTTGGGAAACTGAGTTGGGAGAATCACTTAAGCCAGGAGTTTAAGACAGCCTGGGCAACATCATGAGACTGTGTCTCTACAGAAATAAAAAATAGGGACTACAAAAGTCCCAGCTACTCAGGAGGCTGAGGCAGGAGGATCCTTTGAGCCCAGGCTTGTGTGGCTGCAGTGAGCTATGATCGTACCACTGTACTGCAGCCTAGGGGTGGGAAGGGGAGCACAGGCGGCCGTGAGGGCCAGCCCTGGTGGCCGTGGCTACTGTTCATGTGCCAAGAGCGTGTGCAAGTGTGCAGCATGAGAGGTATGGTGGTGCCTGGAGAGCAGTGCCCAGCATGTGGGAGATCGTGTTGCCTGGAGAGCTGGCAGTGGCACTCAGCGTGAGGGAGATGCTGGTATGCTGGCTATGGGTGTGAGCTTGCTTGGTGCAAGTACTTGGAGGGGCCAGATTCTTACTTAGTATTTTTTGATGTAGTGGGCAACTTCTAAAAATTTATAGTTTGATATTGTTTCCTTTCTTATTCTGAATAAATATTTGATTTATGACATATATTTGTTTTTATGGTTTTGTGTTTCTTTTTTTTTTTTTTTTTTTTTTTTTTTTTTTTTTTTTTTTTTTTTTTTTTTTTTTTTTTTTTTTTTAGGTGGGCTCTTCTGCCAGTTGTGTAAGCTTTAAAATTCCGTTAAAACCTGGATTCACCCCTGGATTTCCTTGTCTGCCTTTTTAATCTTGTCTCATACTCACCCCTCATTCCCTGCAGTCTAAGCACTTTAACCTTTGTGTTCCTCAAATGGATTATGTTTGTTCTCTTGCCTGGTTTACTCTTTCTTTAGCTTTTGGAAGGATTTTCATTATGTACTTCTCAGGTTAGGTGTTTTCTCAGGGTCTTTGAACACCCAATCTAAAGTCTGTTTTTCTTTCTTCCTCACCTCTATCACATCATCCATTTTGTTTTCATAGCATTTATCAGTGTCTTTTTAATTTGCTTGTATTTTGGTTGGCTGTCTCTGCCTTTTAGAATGTAAGTTCAGTGTATTAATATGAGAGCTGTATTGTTCACTGCTGTCTTCTCAGAGCCTAGAATAATACCTGGACTGTATTAGCACTCAACAGATACTTTTTGGATGAAAAATTACTAAAGAGCTGGAATTTGTACATTTTCCCATGTATTTATTTATACTAGCGTAATTTCTTGTTAATTTTGTGTTTGTGTATGGTACTGGTTTCTTTTATCAATTGTATAAACTCTTTTGATCTTTTCTGCTGAAAATATTGACTAAGTTATTTACCATTCATTTTGGTTGAATGTATTTCGTTATAGACTATTCAAGCAGCCAGAAAGCTATAGAGAATAATAAAACGAGCACCCAAGTACCCATGTCCTAACTTTGCATATTTTGTCACCAGAATTTTTAAAATTAAGAATTAAAAATTTCAACTTTTCATTTACAAATTAAATTTAATTCACTTTAATTAATTTGAATTTTATGCATTCTTTTCTCATCTTCTCATTTTTTCCTATTTATCTAGAGGTATACCTAGTTGAGATGAAGACAGGGTGATATACGGAAGGGGCCTGAGTACTGGAGCTTGTCCTGTGGAGTCAGGGTACACCACCCTGCTGGCATATGAATGCCTTCACTAATCCAGAAGTTCTTGAAGCCCATGTTTTTGGCTGTTATGTGTGGACATGATTAATTAAATCATGGCCATCATTGAAGTTTTTAGCTCCTCTTTCCTTCGGGGAGGTTGAGGGTGAGGTGAAGCTGAAAGTTCTAACCCTCTAATCATGCTTTAGTCTTTCTAGTCACTGGCCATGATCCTGAACTGCTCTAGGGTCCCCACCCACCAGTTCACTTCATTAATGTGCAAAAGACACTCTTGTCACTCCAGATATTTCAGGGTATATGACAAGCTCTTGTATTAGGATTTGGGGACTGATACCAAATTTATAACAAAAGATGCTTTATCACTGCTATTACTCATGAAGTGGCAAGAGTTTTAGGAGCTCTGCTAGGGACCCAGGAGCTTGGGAGGAAGATAAAATATGTATTCCTTGTAATATCACAATTTCATAGACTTGAATACCAGGATGTGAGGATCATTAAAAGCCATCTTGGAGGGTAGCCACCAGAGTCTCATATGTTTTCTTATAAAATACCTAAAGTTCTTTTACATTTATGTCTTGTTTAATCCACCCAGAATGGGGTGTCTGCACATGCATGAGCGCCCATACATGTATTGTATATGGTGTTAAAGGAATCTAATCTTATTATTCTTTCAAAGATATGCTAATTGTCCCAATTCTATTTGTTAAATAATTCATCATTATTGTTCCATTTATGTATAGGTTTGTGTCTGGGTTCTCTGTACTTCTCTGCTATGAGCTGAATGTTCGTGCCTCCCTACCTCCCCAAGTTCATTTGTCGAAACCTAATCCTGGATATGATAGTGTTAAGAAAAGGGGCTTTGGGGGAGGGGAGGTGATTAGGTCATGAGGGCTCTGCTCTCATAAATGGGGGCAAGAAGAGACCCCAGTGTACTAGTTAGTTCTTTCTACCATGTGAGGACACAACAAGAAGGGTGCCATCTATGAAGATTGGGCCCTTTCCAAACACTGAATTTCCTGGTGCCTTGAACTTGGACTTCCAGCCTCCAGAACTATGAGAAATAAATAAGTTGTTTCCTATGTTTATAAGCTACTCAGTTTATGGTATTTTTGTTATACCTGCCCAAACAGACTTAAGATGTTTCCCTCCAGCCTATTTTTCTGTTCTTATGCCAATACCACTTTACAAGTGTCGATCTCTGTAAGGCAAGTCTTACCCTTTTGGTTCTTCATGTTTGGCTTGGTTCTCTTGTCTCCAAAGGGCCTTTAAGAGGGTATAGTTGGCCAGGTGTAGTGGTTTATTCCTGTAATCCCAGCACTTTGAAAGGCTAAAGTGGGCAGATCACTTAGCCCAGGAGCTTGAGACCAGGCTGAACAACATAGCAAGACTCCACATCTACAAAAAGTATAAAAATTAGCTGGGCACAGTGGTGTGCACTTGTAGTCCCACCTGCTCAGGAGGCTGAGGTAGGAGGATTGCTTGGGCCTGGGAGATCGAGGCTACAGTGAGCTGTGATTGTGCCACTGTGCTCCAGCCTGGGCGACTGAGCAAGACCCTGTTTAAAAAAGGAAGGATTAAGTAAATCCATCAATCCATGTGAATTTTAGAATCAGTTTACCAGGTTTCATCAGAAATCTTGTTGGAATTTTGCTTATTTTAAGGAATATGAAAAGGTGACCTTTTTTCACTTAAAAAGTAAGATACTTACTGAATATACTAGATACATTTAAACAATTGTTAAAAAATCCCTAGACTCACCACCCAAACGTCAACATTATTGTGGCATTTGGAATCCACAAAGATTTGATAAGGTAAAAGTGAAATCATCTCTACAACAAAAGGTATATACTGAGATAAAAATAAGGGCTAATATTCTTATACAGTGTGCTTCTGTAAATCATTAAGAAAAGGGTAAATGACCCAATAGGAGAATGGACAAAGAATGTGAACAGGCATTCAACAGAGGAGGGAAGTACAAATGTCTAAGAACAAATGAAAAGAGCAGGAAAATGCGAAGTAAAACAAAATGACCCAGCGCTTTCACATTCTTATAGCATTGTATATAAATGAAAAAAGTTGGAGACAATCTTTTAAGTACTCACTAAAAGACAAATGCATTCATTCATACTATGGAATTCTAAGCAACAATAAAAAGATTATTATGTGCTAACATGAAAGAATGTCTAAGGTTGAGTCTAAAAATATAAAGTAAAACAGTAGTTCATATAATGTGGTATCATGTTTATGAAGAAAATTATATATACATTAGATTTTTCATAGAAAAATTTAGAAAGCTATATATAGCTCTATTAACAGTAGTTACCAAGAGTGTAGGAGTAGGCCAGAGAAGAGAATTTAACTCTTATTTGGATTTTAAGAGTTATGCCCTACTTTGCAATTAAAACAAATTTAAAACATTTTTGATATAGTTTCCTTTAGTGTTTGTTTTTTCCCTAGGCGTAAGTTTATTTTTTAAACAGTAGTAATCTATAAAAAGATAAAATTGTGTTCTTAAAGTTTTCACTCAATGGAAGGATGCATTCAAAGGAATATTTGCAAACTGGAGTCAGAATCAATCTAGGTTACAATTACACATCTACTGTAAGTTTTATATTGACGTAATTCATCCCTATATAAAAGTTAGAACAGTTACAAAGTTCATATGCTTATTTGTCCGATATTAACATTTTTCCTCATTTGTATTATTTTTCTTCTTTTCTCTTCTCCTTTTCCTCCCTCTGTTCTCTCTGTCTCTCTCTCTCCCCCTTCTATATATATTTTAAATATATTTATATAGATTTTAAGCATATTTTAAAATACTTAAATATATTTATGTTCAAATATATAGAATTTTTTCCTGAACCATTTTAGGGTAAATTTGAGACATGGTATCCCCTTTAGTGTTACATACTTAAGTGCATGTTTCCTGAAATGAAGGTGGTATTCTACATAATTATAGATACCAAAATCAAGAAATTAACATTGATATAACGTAGTTATTCAGATATTGCTAATAATTGCTTTTATAGCTCTCTCTAAAAAATAATCTTGAGTCATATGTTGAATTCAATTGCCTTGTCTTTCTAATCATCTTTATTCAGGAGGCACATCATGTTGATTTGTCCCAGTCCTGGAAATGTTAACTTTGATCGCCTGGTTATGGTAGTGTCTGCCAAGTTTCTTCTTCATTATAAAGTTACTATTTTTTCTTCTTTATAATTAATAGGAATCTTGTAGTATGATTCTTTGAGATTATGTGAATACCTGGTTGCTCCTCAGACTTTGGCCCACCAGTTTTGGCGTCCATTTAGGGTTCTTACTTGAATACATTATCAATGATTTTTGGCAATTTTCTAATTCTGACATTTGTATTTCATTTTAGTTGGCTTTTTACTATAAGAAAATTTCTTTCTCCCTCATGAATTCCGACTTACTCAATGGGTTATAATCTTTTACTATCATCATTTATTTTGAAGTGCTTAAGTGATCCTAGATTGGGCCCATGAAAGCACTTTCAGGCTAGCTCCTATATTCTTTTGACATGTCTCCATCAATTTTTGAGAACTTTCTGGGACAAGATATTCCAGGCTCGTTGTTTACTTTTCTTGCTCTAGAAGCAGCTCTCTAGGGAGCTCTGGTTCTTCTTGGTGGAGAATAGTATTAACTTTCCCTTATTGTTAATTCTTTTATCCTTAATTACCATTGTTCTTCATACAATGTTTTTCTTATCCTGTCCTGATCCATTCTGTTTTTGCATGAATACCATACTGTTTGAATCATTTAGGTTTTGTATATTGGTTAATTATTTATCTTATTAAATATTTCTTTGTATTTGGCAATGGTGAGCAACCACTCTTGCTTGTCTCCTGGAAACTCATTATCTCCTATTATTTTCTTGATCTCTTTGAATGTTATTCTGATTCTTCTTTTGAATTTTTCTTCCTGAATGAGGTTTTTAAAGGGTAGAGTTCTCCAGGATTCTGTTTTTGCTCTGGAAAACCAGGCATTGTCACTGCTCACATATCGTTGGAGAAGAATCTACATTGTTGGAGTACCTACAGACTTTAGGGATGATTTGACAATATATATCAAACTTAAAAATGTATCTTTTCATTTCTGGGAGTGGATTATATAGGTAAACTTAGGAATAGCTGTTATGTGATATATAAAATGTGATTCCTACAACTATTGCGTGTAACAGCAAAAGATTTGAAAATTATCAATAATAATCCAAAAAGTTTAACATTTTTCTCCCTTTTTCTGTTGATGGCTGCATGAGGCTGGATTTTCTTTATATATCAAGACAATGTATAGCAACAGAGTAGGGAAAAGCCCAAATATCCATTAATAGGAAATTTGTTAAGTAAATCATAGTACAGCAATACAACGGAATATTATATGGTTGATAAAGAATAGTAGGATGAGCGCCATTCAGTAATGAGAAAAAAAAAATAGGAAGAATAGAATTTATATGGAAAATAATGGAAAAACCGCCTCAATTTAAAAAGATAATAGCACTTTTGTGTAAAGTAGAGGAAATAAGATATAGTTGTATAGTTGCTTATATTGTCATAAAGAAAATCTGGAAGGAAAAACAACTAATATTTTATTCCAGAAAGCAGGGTTAAACAGGGCAGCTGCATGGATGTAATGAGACTTTTTACTGTATATCTTTTTAATGTTTGATTTTTGACATATAGATGTACTTTTTTTTTTTTTTTTTTTTTTTGAGACAGAGACTCGCTCTGCCACCAGGCTGGAGTGCAGTAGCATGATCTTGCTTACTGCAATGTCCACCTCCCAGGTTCAGCGATTCTCCTGCCTCAGCCTCCCGAGTAGCTGGGACTACAGGTGTGTACTACCATGCCCAGCTAATTTTTGCATTTTTAGTAGAGACGCAGTTTCACCATGTTGGCCAGGATGGCTTCCACCCCCTTGACCTTGTGATCCACCTGCCTGGGCTTCCTAAAGTGCTGGGATTACAGATGTGAGCCACCATGCCTGGCCTACATGTACTATCTATTTAATACAATTTTTAAAAATTTTCAATATAACTTAAACCTCATTTTGACACTGCACACAGTTTATACTTTGTACCTTTAAACCACTGGCCTATAGCACAATGTTATTTTCTTTTCTTTTTTTTTTTTTTTTTTTTTTTTAAAAAAAGAGGTGGATTTTTACCATGTTGCCAGGCTGGTCTTGAACTCCTGACCTCAAGTAATCCACCCACCTTGTCCTCCCAAAGTGCTGTGATTACAGGCGTGAGCCACCGTGTCCGGCCAGCACAATGTTCTTAACACAGTATAGAAAGCCTTTTTGTCTGTCTCTGTAGGACGATACTCTGCCACTTCCAGCTTCATCCTTTACATTCTAGTGACGTTGAATTAGTATTTCTCCACATTAGATATCATTTTATATTTGTGTATTCTTTACCTCCATCTTTGTAATATCTTTTAAGAACTACTTTGTGTCATCTTCTCTGAGAAGCTGGCCTCAACCTTTGCAAGGCTTAGTTGAGTGATTCAGTCATAAAACTCTGTATATTTGTCTATTATTGCTCTTATATTGCATTGTAATGTTTAACTTCTTTGTAGTACTTAGATACCCAAAGATTTGCTTTAGTGTTTTTTTTTTTTTTTTTTTTGGAGATGGATTTTTGCTCTTGTTGTCCAGGCTGGAGTGCAATAGTGCCATCTCGACTCACTGCATCCTCTGCCTCCTGGGTTCAAGCAATTCTCCTGCCTTAGCCTCCTGAGTAGCTGGGATTACAGGCATGTGCCACCACGTCTGGCTAATTTTATTTTTGTATTTTTAGTAGAGATGGGGTTTCTCCATGTTGGTCAGGCTGGTCTCGAACTCCTGACCTCAGGTGATCCCCCCTCCTTGGCCCTCCAAAGTGCTAGGATTATAGGCGTGAGTCACCGCACCAGCCCTAGTGTATTTTTTTTCACTGTATTTCCAGTGGAAAAGCATTAATGTATTTTCTTTGCTATCTTTGTCTGTAGGTTAGGTGCTATCCCTCAAATAGCTGATAGTTTTTAATGGAGACAGGCAGGAATGTAACTACATAAGACGGAGTGTAATAAGTGAGGTAATAAGCAAGGTCATACTTCAGAGGAAGCCAGTCTTTGAAATAAATCTTAGAGGTCCCAGAGTCCAGATGTAAATATTCTAACAGGGCCTATTTAGGAGCTCCCAATAATGTGGGGGTAGCTTCAGTATAAAGGATTCATGCCTCAAGGCGAATTAGGGAGAAATGGAAAAGCAGGGACAGATTGTGAGAGGTCTAACATTCTAATCTAAGGAATTTGAATTTGAATATTATTACCTTGTGGGCGGAGTAGCACTATTGAATGCTTTTGAACAAGGAATCAATATCTGTACTTTTAGGGTGATTTTATGCTTTGTGTAGAGTCTTCCAAAAAAGATGAGAGATGTGGGCACCTGTTAATACATTTTATATTATAAACTACATTGTTGAATATGAGATCAAAAAAGGAACAACCACCCACATTTCCAAATTCCATGTTTTTGACCAGATGGTTCCTTCAACCTAGACTTATGTCTGATTCTAACAGTGAGATTCATTTCATCTCAAGTTTTCACGAGAAAGACAACTTATATGTTACTTCCACTGGTGATCTCTGATAAATTTCTTACAAATGTTATTAACTGTATCCTGTTCTGACTGCATTGTATTTATTCCTGTTAGTTTTTCTCATACCCTACCTGTTTGTATAGTGCAGGCGTCCCCAATCTCCGAGCCGTGGACCGATAGCAGTTCTTGGCCTGTTAAGACCACCCCTGAGCTCCACTCCTGTCGGATCAACTGGGATGTTAGATTCTCGTAGGGACACAAACTCTGTTGTGAACTGTGCATGTGATGGATCTAGGTTGTATGCTCTTCATGAGAATTTAATGATTAATGAGCTTACATCATCCCCAAACCATCCTCACTCCCCATCCCCTGTCCTGCCCCCTCCCAACCCTGTGGAAAAATTGTCCTTCATGAAACCGGTTCCTGGAACCAAAAAGGTTGAGGGCTGCTGTTAGTGCTTGCCTTACTGTGCTTACAATCGCATCCTCCTGGAAACCTTTGTTTTATTTAACCCACTCATGTAACACTTACTACATTGTATTACTGCCTGATGGTTTTTCTGTTTATTTCACCAAACATTTCTCAGGTGCCAGACCTCAAGGAAGTCATTCTTTGTCAGTTCATGTGTTTGTCTATAGTACTTGATTATGATTAGATATATGAATTCCTTAAGGACACCTTAGTTTTTTCTATTGCACTTAGCACAACTCATGATACATTTGGGTACTCAGTCTTATCAGTGACATCACCAGAACGATATTGGTTAAAAGTTGGGTTTAAGTTCTAGCCCTATCACTGTCTCCTGGATCCACAGTAGGGAGGTTATTTAGTCTGTGTAAGCTATAATTTTCTCTTCTGTAAAATGGGGACATAATAGTTTCTATCTAAATTAGTCTGTTCAAGTTGCCACAACAAAGTTTTATAGTCTAGGTTTTTTCTCACAGTTCTGGAGGCTGGATATTTGAGATTAAGGTGCCAGCATGACGGGGATCTGGTGAGGGCTCTCTTTCTGGCTTCTTGCTCTGCCTCACATGATGGAGAAAGAGTGAGCAAGCTCTCTTGGGGCTCTTCTGATAAGGGCGCTAATCTTATGAGGATGAGGGCTCCACCCTCATGACTTCATTTAACTCTAATCTCTTCCCAAAGGCCTCATTTCAAATATCATCACACGGGGAGGAGGGGGGAGATCTTCAACATATGGATTTTGTTACAGTCTTCATTGGAGATGAGCAGGATTAATTAATTTATGGAAATCATTCAGCAGTGTGCCTCTAACATAAAAAATGTTATTTAACCTATCATCATCATTTTGACTTGGCCTAAAATTTGGCATATGGGATGGTGGAAGAAAATTAGAACCAGTTTGGTGATTTTGCTCTTCATTGATGGAGAGAGTATGTGATAACATTCATTAAGAATGTTAGTTTAGGAAGAAAGGGAGAGTTGCAGGCATGCTGTGGAGAGATACTTTCTTCACTATATCAGTAGAGAAGAAGAAGATGGTTGCCAGCCTTGGGTTTATGGATGAATCCTAAGTATGCTGTGAATAGAAGAAAATAAATGCTTTAGTATTCTTTATTCTATGTGGACTTTAAAATGCAATCCTTTAATTCATTTTAATTCAACTCTATTTTCTTTTCTCCACTTTAATTGATAGATTGGGTTTTTTGGTGAGCCTGGGAAAGTAGAAGTATCATTTTGATCTTTATAAGTAATACTAAGTTTATTTTGCAGGATTTTGTGAAGTTCTATATTAAACATTTTGGATCTTAACTATGTTTTGGTATTTTAAAATTAGAGTATAATCACTTTCTATTCTCTAGTCTTTGGATTTAGAGTTTTTCTTCTCTAATGAGTCCAGGACTGATTTTATTAGCCTTTCTGGAACTGTTAAGAATTCCTGTTCTTTCATTTTTGACAGTAATTCTCTCCACATTTACTTTATAGAGTCCCCTTCAGTGGATCCCACAGGTAGAGAGGAGGCACAAGATTCATAAAATGGCGGGTGGGTGAGTGACTTAGAATTTGGGCTACAACTTGGGGAAAGAAAGTGGTAATGGTTATTCCTTAATAATAGGAATAAAGACAGGTGCGGTGGCTCACGCCTGTAATGCCAGCACTCTGGGAATCTGAGGCAGGAGGATCACTTGAGCCCAGAAGTGTTTAACCAGACTGGGCAACAGGGTGAAACCTTGTCTTTACAAAAAATAAAAAAAAAATAGCCAGACATGGTGGCACCCACCTGTAGTACCAGCCTCAGGTGGCTGAGATGGCAGGGCCCTTTGAGCTTGGGAGGTCGAGGCTGTAGTGAGCCGTATTTGCACCACTACACTTCAGCCTGCGTGACAGCGAGACCCTGTCTCAAAATAATAATTGGAATAAAATGTGAAATTTGGACATTATGTTGTCTTGGTGAAAATACAGTGTAATACAGTGTAATGGTTTGAGTTTTTTCTTTATGTTAATTTTATTAATAGTTTATATGGAAGAGCTATCATGCCATCTGTACTAGGATGTTATTAAAATACATGCAGTTGACAGTTTGGGAAAGCATAGAGCAAATAGTATATCCTAAGTAGATCTTTTCTTTGGCTGTAGTGGGTAAAAAGATACCATTAAATTGTGGTTTGGGGCTTTTTTTTTTAATAACACTTCAACTCTTAATAAATACTATTTTACTTGAAATTAGTAGGCAGGTATACTTCTGGAACCATAGAAATCAAACTTGAGAGAAAGAAAATACAATGATAGAGACAGTCTAATTAACATGAACATAAAATAACCATCAGGTGACAAACCTTTTCACAAGAAAAATGGTCTGTGCCGAAGATCAACTTCATAGACATTAGCTCAAAGCTGTGATTTTATGCACAAAGTAGTATTGTAGCAATGGTATAAACACAGGAAAAATTCTAGTCATGAAAGGAGTGGAGCCTGCAAATGTGGAACTGTATGAAAAAGAAAAAGTTTGTAGTGTTTACCTGTGGCAGGTGTTTATATTTCACAATGTAAAAAATAAACATATACTGGTTTACTAATGAATTTATGAATTTTAGATGGGACTAATTTTAAGAATTACTGCAAAGTAGGAAAAGTTTGTCTCTAGGACCGTTTTATGGCCTTTTTTTTTCTTGCTCTTTCAAGCTCATCATGTAGCAGTAACCATCCATAGACGTTTCTCTGTTCACTATCAAAAGAGATCTCCAGGACCTGTAGGCTTTGTTAAGTTATCTTTAAAATGATGAGTAAACACACTAAAGTATTGATGGATTTTTTCACATTTAATTGGAGCTCTTGAAAATCCTAACAGAATTTTCTCATGGTAAAATTTCAGACATTGACATCTGTTAGGGGAGGTATTTACAGAGAAGAGAGCTTTTTGAGTCGACACCTTAATTTACAACCTGTTGCCAGTTGGGAAGGGAATTAACATTGTTGTAGGCTTATATGCTAGTGTCTGAGTGTCTGTGTTAGGCGATACACAGTATGATTTTATTCTCACAGCTTGTGAGTATGACATTCTCATTTTTAAAAACTTTTTTTTTAAAGGGGGATGGGATCTCGCTATCTTGCCCAGCCTGGCAGTGGCTATTCACAGGTGTAGTCATGGCTCACTGCAGCTTGGTACTCCTGGGCTCAAGCTATCGTCCCACCTCTGCCTCCCCAGTAGCTTGGACTACAGCTTATTCAAGTTTTATAAGAGATAAACTAAAAGAGGCACAGAAAGACGAAATGACCTTCCTAAAGAGGCCACAGTGGAGGCAAATCGTTAAAATTAGGATATCAGGTTTCAAAGCAGCTGCTTTTATCACCAAACCAGTATTTCAGTCATTTTATTCTTCTGTTTTACTCATACTTGGTGAACATGACAATATGTTTAGTTACCCTCCAGAATTCCTTTACATGCCTCCAAAGAGATGATTCTCCAGTTTCTTTTTGAATCACCACATGAGACCATTCTGCTTGTCATTGATTAGTCTTACTTGAACCTTTTGTGGTATTTTTAGCTAAGACCATATAGAAATGCCTTAGTGGAGATGACTGACAGCTACAATATTCAGTTCTAAATATATTGTTAGTTTTTTATTTGGTTTTTGCAGATTAGCTAACTCTGAAGTTTGTACTTAGAGCAAATAAGTATTGGCAATTTATGTGTCAATAATGTTTGGAATTATCACAGCAAGAATTAACAAATTTCTTGTTATTGACACTTTTGAATTAAGATGTATTCAGTATTATAAGCAGTTTTAATATATCCATTCAATAAAGAGTTACAAAGTCCTTACATGTGTCAGGGCTGTGTTAGGTTCTGCACAGAAAAGAACATGGAAAACACATGGTCTGTGCCCTCAGTGAGAAGATGATTTGGGAGGGAGGCAAATAGATGTAACTAGTAGCATACACTCTAATAATCATAGTAATGGAGGTGTGTAGTAGGAAGAGTGGGGACAATAGGAAAGAAATAGTTAACTGTGTTTGAGGGACTCTGGGAAGGATTCAGAGAGGAGGTTTAGTTTAAACTGAAGCTTAAATATTTTGACTACAAGACAGTTCATGGTCTGCTTATACATTTTGCATATACAACATTTGCACGTATAGCATTTCCCTCATATGTACATATAAATGCAGCATTTAGCTTGAACATCTAGCCTCTTCCCTTTTCCCTGAAATCATATGTAATCGTGTAGATTCTCCTCCCCCCATGTATCTTTTTAGAAGGCTTCTCTCATAGCTTCTCAGTTGTTTCACTTTAGTTCTCTGCTCTCCAGCTCTTAAATTGCTCTGGCTTTTGGAAGCATGGCAGACTCTATTTCTGCAGTCTTTAAAACAGTAGTGAATGAAGGATGATAATTGTGGTGGGAAATGTAGAAGAGAACAGGGTAATGGAAGTAGGTACCTGAATACTTTACTGTTTGTACTGTCACAAATGTTTTCTTCTATTTAGAATAATCTCCAGGCTTAAAAGTGTGACTAGCAATCTCTCAAGCAAAAAACGAAGTTAGAAAACAGCTGTCTGGAAAGGAACATTGTATTCTGTGGTATATTATTTTCTGGCACATTTTGGTTGTAAGGCTTTTTGTGGATACTTATGAAGGATTCTACTTTGATTAAGCTAACATATACATGTCTATCTCTGTCTTCTCATAGACCTGCAACTTCTCCCAGACAGGCACATTGGTGGATGTTAAAGCAATTAGTATTACTTGAAAAACAGCATGATATTATGGCAAGAGCTCTGCATTGGAATTAGGAGACTGAAATTCAGGCCCTGCCTTCATTCTATGTTTAATTTGTTGTCTTTCTTTGAGCTAGTCAGTTAACCTCTCTTAGGTTTCAGTCTTGCTGTTTGTTAAATAATGGGATAGGATAACGCCCTCTAAGGCTTTTCGTAGCTCAGAAATTCTGTCATTTCATTATTGACGGAGTTGGATGTTCAACTGACAAATCTTGATCGAGTGCTTCCCACCTTTAGGCTCTGCTAGGTGCAGTCAAAAAGAGACAGAGAAGAGATGAAGATCAATGGAATATAATTGAGAAGCCAGAATTTAAACCATACATATATGGCCAGTTGATATTCAACAAGAATGGCAAGGTGATTCAATGAGGAAGAATAGTCTTTAAGAAATGATGATGGAACAACCCGATTTCCACATGCAAAAGAATGAATTTGGACCCCTTACCTCATACCATATATAAAAATTAATACAACATGTATTAAACACCTAAATTATAAAAACTAAAACTCTTAGAAGAAAACATAGGGGTGAATCTTCGTAATTTTGAATTGGGTAATAGTTTATTGATTTGACACCAAAAGCATAAGCACTCAATGAAAAAGAAAGTGTACTTCATCAAAATAAAAAACTTCTATGTCCAAGGCCACTGTCAAGAAAGTGAAAAGATCTCCAAGAAATAACAATTTTTTAAAAAGTGAAAAGAATACAGTATGGGAGAAAATATTTGTAAATTATGAATCTGATAAGGGGCCAGTATCCAGAATATATTAAAAATTCTTATAACTTAACGATAAAAAGACAACCAAGTTCACAAATCTGAATAGGCAAATGACCTGAATAGACATTTCCTCCAGAGAGGATATTCAGATGGCCAGTAATACATGAAAAGATGCTCAACATCATTAGCCATTAGAGAAATGCAATCAAAATCATATGAGATACCAACTCATACCCATTGGGATGGCTGTAATTGAAAAGACAAATGATAAAAAGTGTTGGTGAAGATATGGAGAAATTGGAATTCTCATATGCTGTTGGTGTGATTGTAGAATGGTACAGCTGCTTTGGAAAACAGCAGTTCCTCAAAAACTTAAAACATAGAGTTCTAGGACTCAGCAGTCTACGCCTGGGTATATTTCCAAGGGAATCAAAGTCATTTGTTTGCACAAAACTTGTATGTGAATGTTTGTAGTAATATCATTCATTGCCTCCCAAACCACAAATGTCCAATCAGCTGTAGAGTAGATAAGCAAATTATGATTATCCATAAAATGGAGCATTATTCAGACAGAAAAGCAATGAAGTAACCTTGAAAAGCTCAGCTAAGTGAAAAAAACTACACACAAAAGGCTACATACTATATGATTATTCATTAATATGAAACATCCAAAATAATCAAATCTATAGGGATAGAAAGTGGTTTCATGGTTGCCAGGAGATTAGGAGGGGAGGGAATGGAAAATGACTTTGGGATGATGAAAAGTTCTGGAATTAGTAGTGATAATTGCACTATCTTGTGAATATAATAACTATGGCTTGTATGCTTTAAAATGGTGATTTTTATGGTATGTGAATTATATCTCAATTTTTAAAAAGACGTGGCACCTAACTAAAACGAACTGTTTTTGATAGGAATAGAAAAGAGTTCTGTAGGAGCATACAGGATGACATTCTGCCCTACTATGTGAAGTTGACAGCAGACTCATGAAATAAGTAATATTTAAACAGAGACCTGGAAAGTGAATTGGAGTTACTCGGGTGAAACTCTTAGCAATGGAAATAAGGAAACATGTAAGAATATATCAGTTAAAATTAACAGCTGAAAGCCAATTTTAGCTGTAACAGGTATAAGCTCCTACTTCTGTCACTATGTAAGATTTTGTCAAAGACTTTTTTGTCTTAAGTAATTATCCCATGAAGAACCATAGCAATATAATATTTGTTATGAAAATATATATGTGTGCCAGCTTCTGGGGAAAACAGGGCATCTATTTTTTATTTTTTGATTCTAAATATTTTTAAATTGTGTGGCATTTTATAATTTTAAATATTCTTGAAACCAGAACAAAATTCTAGAACTTGTTTATGCTTGATTTTTTTTCCCTTTTCTCTCTGCATTTTATAAGGCAAGTTTCTCACCTTTGATCCTATAGAAATTTTACTGTTTTCATTACTTTTGACAATTTAAGATTAGTTTCAGAACCCTGTAAGCAAATAGTAAATACAATTAGAGAAAAATTAAAAAATTTCTGTTTCCTGGTAGGCACTAAGACATTAAGAAAAATATTCAAGCATATACCAAAGTAGAGAGACAAGTATAATCAACATCCAAGTAATCATCACCAGCTTCGAAAATTTTCAACTCATGGCCAATCTTATTTTATCTATATATCCACCTACTCCTCCTCTTCTACCCGCTGGATTGTTTTGAAGCAAATCTCAGATATTATTTCATATATAAGTTGTATTATCTCTAAATGACAAGAAATCTTTTTAAAAATATACACTATTGAGGCCAGGCGTGGTGGCTCAAGCCTGTAATCCCAGCACTTTGGGAGCCCGAGGCGGGTGGATCACGAGGTCAAGAGATTGAGACCATCCTGGTCAACATGGTGAAACCCCATCTCTACTAAAAATACAAAAAATTAGCTGGGCAT
>NW_016107390.1:3961154-3973436 GCF_001604975.1 Cebus imitator
AAAAAAAATATATATATATACACACACACACACACACACACACACACACACACACACACACACACACACACACACTATTGAGTATTTTTAACTTGAAAATACTTCTTTCTTGTGAAGAAAGATTATTTAAAAAGTTATCTATTAGTTGAAATAGTTACTCTATAATTTTTTGTTTGCTTATATATCCATTTCTTCTAATATTAGGTATGTTTATAAAAATGGAGGTTATGAGAATGTGGTTCACATATTAGTCTTTATACTCTTCGTTGTGATTATAATTAACGAAATCTTAGGCATGGTAAAACTCTTCTCTATAGTCACTAATTATCTCCTTTTACCATAATCAATGACCTTTACTCTGTTTTGCCTTCTGGGTGTGTCTATCATTTAATTTATTGATTACCCACTCCTTATTGAAACATTCATCTCCCTTGGCTTCCCTGATGAGCTTTCCTGGTTCATCATTGCATTGGAGTGCTCTTTAACTGACTCTTTTGTTATCTACATAATGTAACTATATCTCATTCTCACTCTGTTCTTGAGCCTTTTGTGCCCTCTGCAAATTTTTAGCTCTTCTGCTGTCATGGCTACAAATCTTTGTGTATGAGTGAATTCTAGGTGGTTATGAAAATAAAAAATCAAAGAACTTCTCTTTAGTGTTGTAATTGGAAAAAATTTCCACATGGATAGGCCATTGTCATCATAAATTCAGATTTTTAAAAACTGAGACTATCTTTTTCGTTAATAACAATTTCCTTTCAGCTTTCCTCTACTGACTAATCACCAGACTTAGAACCATTCCTGTTTTCCACCTCCTTCAATCCCCTGTGCACATGTTATTATCTTCTACTGTTAATTCCCTCAAAATACATGTTATTTATGTTTGCATGATTATTGCCTATTCTAGGCATTTTCTTCTTCTAGGAATCTTTTCTTCGCTACTGTGGTTGGCTACATGTTCTTCTCTGTAATTCCATAAAATCTGTGTGTTCTCCACGTCAAGATAATATATTGATGTGTCTTTTCCTCATTTGAATTCAAGCTCTTGAGTGGCTGAGATTGGAGATATTGCAGTTTAAAATTATTCATTTTCTTTCTCCCCCAGAGTACTCTGTAATGGTAGCCTTATAGTAGGACCTTAATAAATATTGAATATGAATAGATGCTCCTCCTCACCAGTTGAGAGGAATGTACCTATACATAATACAAATTATTTAACAGTAGTTACAAACTTTAAGCCTTTGCTGTATTTGCTACCAGACTGATCTTTCTAAAATAGTGCTTTTAAAAGTTCAAACTTTCTCTGTGCCAGACTTAAGGTAACTTTTGGGAATACAGAGGCAAATAAAGACATCATTCCTGCATTTTATGGAATTTGGAAATAAAGGGAAAGAAATGCTTAAGTCTCCTTGGACAGGCCAAGAAAAACTTTGTAGAGGACGTCTGATATCTATAAGGTTCTTTTCAGCCAAAAAAATTGTATAATTCACAGGTGCCATTTTGACAGTAGGCAAAAACCTGGGTAGCTGCAAAGAGAAGACAGATAACTGCCAGCAGGGTATTTTTGGCTGTTCCTGAGGCTGCCCTCATTCCGTTTAACTTGAACGTTTACTTTAGCCCGAGGAGTAACTTTGGAACTTAAATCTAATTGCTTACTAAATAGAGTTTATTTTTGGATTATCCATTATTTTGTTAGCGGAGATAATTGAAAGGAGAATTTAGTAATGTTTTATGTGACTTTACTGAAGCCAATTCAAGCTTTATTGTTTAATTTTTGTTTGGTTAACAAGGGAATCAGGAGACAGCACTTCACACTGCTGATAGATTATATAACTTATTTATCATGTTTATTTTCTCTTTCAATCCCAGTAGAATGTAAGCTCTATAAGAGTGGATTTTTGTTCTTTGCTAAATAAATATTTGTGAAATGAATACTTGGGAAGTCATTGGTCACCTTACCAGGGTAGTTTTAATAAAGTGATATAGGTGGAGCTGGTTTACATGGTTGAGGGTTGCCTGGGCTTGTGGTTCGAAATCAAACAGTAGTAGGTTTTTTTTTTTCTTCTTTTCCTTTTGTAAGTTTGGTGGTAAGGGAGTTATTTATGAAAATTCTCTTCTTTTTACTGCTGGTAGCTTATAAAAGCTTTTAAAATTAACATGTCCTTTTGTTTCTTTTTAAAACTTAGATGAGTTTTGTATTCATTAAACATATTACTATAAGCCATGTAATCTCAACTAAGGGTTTTTTAGATTTTTAGAAAAAGTAAAAATTTTAGATATTTTCCTCTTTACCTTAAATACAGCTGTGAAATGATATATCAATAAGTGGTTTTGGATTAATTTTATTTTTTAAAGTTACTAAATATGCATCAAAGTAAATATATGTATAAATGAATTTACATTATTTAAAATTCTAGAATTAGACATCTGTCTAATGAATGCTGTTCTAAATGTTGCTAAATGATTAATAGTAATTAAAAGGTTAAACAAGCTGAAGAAAGCTTTGGATTTAGAAATGTTTGCAGTAGTTAGTAATCTGACTGATGCAGACGTTTTTGTCAAAGTTGAAAAAGTTAGAGCTAATTAATTTCCTGGGAGACATATGATGAGATTGTAGGTGTGATAACATATTTGAGTAACATATGGTAGTTATGGGGCACCTTTCTAATGACTGCGCAGCCAGTTAAATATAGACTTTTTTGGTTTCATTTATTTCATTACCATCCTTTGTTACTGTGTATTTTTAAACTAATTTTGTTTTCTGTAATAGAGGTCGGTACCTGGGATTTCACAATTTATATTTAAAATATTAATAGGAATATTCTCTTTGAAGTTGAAATAAATTTTAGTGAAAGTTTTCTTAAAAATAAAGCTATTTCCTAACAATGAACTTGTGTATTACACTTTTAAGGTTAAATAAAAAATGTATGGGGAATTTTTTTTCCCATAAGGATTTATTATTTACCTTTTGACTAATTTTCTACCAGCCCCTTTTACTTTATAGTTATATTTCAGTTTCTGAATATTAATGACAACAGATTAAAAAGGAATTAAAATTTTTATATCTGCTATTCAAATAGTATCTAACACCTTGGTAGAGAAAATTTTGACATGAGAATTTTGCAAATAGAGACAAAGTAGTGACTTACAGTTTATGTTTTCATTTTTAAAGGTTGAGATTTTACTAAAATTTGTATGATTGTAATCTGTTGTATAAGCCCCAAATTTTCTATCATTCAAAAATATCCACAGTGAAATCAAGAATTCAGGGTAAAAATGTTTGTGGTGCTACAGAGCCAGCCACTGGAGGGTGTCCATGTTAACTTCTTAGTCTCAGTATTCTGCTGATGAGACTGATGAAAAAGAAGACTGTCATTTACAAGTCTTTTGAGATTCAAGCAAAAGTACTGTTCATGCCCAAAATGGAAAAAAACAGAAAATGGATAGAATTTTAAATCTTAAAGGAAATAGGATACGTAAATTCTAGAATTAGTAAGCAAATAACTAACATTCTTTTGCTTTTTACTCAAAAATGCTAGTCAGTAACTACTGTATTTTTGAATATACTTAAAAATTTATATGCAGCTATGAGGTTCTAATAAGTACAGAAACGTATTAGTAAATATATCTCAACTATATTTACTAAACTTTTTTTTTTGACATTACTCTAATCATTTTCATTTAAACTTGACTATCCTATGAAGAATTTCGATGTGTACATCTGCTCTGTGACTCCTTCCTTGTTTTAAATCTGTTGCAGATTTTCCCCTATCAGTTGGCATGCTTTTAGCCAATAGTGATAAATAGATATCCATGAAGGGCTGGTAGAATCTTTTGTCCTGAATGAGCTTTGAACTCAAGCCTAAAGGAAAATATTAAGGTGAACTTTCAAGTGATGCACAGTAAAGCACTAGCTTCACATTCATTTAATAAAATTTGTAAAATTTGTATTATTACATGATTATGATAGCAGGATTTTAAAGACAGCAGGATTCTCTGAAATATAGTTTACCAATTGGAAAATTATTTTAGGGGGATATATTCTGAGGCTGTAAAGTTTATATAATTTTTAATTGATAAGATTTTTCTAATTAGAACCTTTAGAAACAAAAGTTCTACTGATAGGCTATTCAATTCTTAAAAATGTATAGGAATTTCAGAAAAATAAAATGAGAAATTGGTTTTAGTTTATTATTAATGGCAGTAAAATAAACTTTATATCATTTTTCTTTATTAGAGTAATAAGCCATACAATTTTGTATAGCTAGTAGGCAATACTTAATGAAGAATGAGGGGGATCGATATTTGATTTCATAGTTGAGTAATTATACTTAAAAGTATCAGTTTTTTGCTTTCGTAAGTTGCTAAAATATTTTCTACTCAGATAAGCCTGTCTTTATGTCATAAAATAAGTAAATGACAGATATCAGATACATAAGCCAATATTAAAATTCACTATAATATACTTGGCCCTAATCCTGAAAGCTCTGGTTCATTCTAGAAATGTTTCTGGAACAGTAAGTACATGATTTTGGGAGATTAGAAGATTTACATTTTAAATACAGTGTCAATGCTCTTTACTTTGCCATGCATAAATCGCACTGCCAGATGTGCTTAGGTCAGTGTTTTAACCATTCACATATTTATTTTATGAAATTATTTCATGAGTCTTGAAGGGACTTACAATTGAAAAGAAGGGTTTGAGAGAAAGTATGTTAATAGTCTTCTTAATAGTATGGAAAGCAGTCCGTTTGGAGCACGATGCACTCTGTCACATAGAAACAGTTTTTGGATGCTTTCATAGCCATCTGTAGTGAGTGGATCATTGATTAAACATGTCAGATAAAAAAGATAGTTTTGACATTATCTCTTCTTCCTGAAATACCTTGCTTCTAAAAAATGTGTGTTAGCTTGATAAATTATTACAAAAGAATTTCAGAGGGGGCAGTTAATAAACATATTACATAGTTAATTTATTATCTGTGATTTTTAGTCTTTTCTGTTGACATAAATTTAAGAACAGATGATCAGCAGTCTAGACTGAGAGCAAATGATTACTTTTTCCCCTCTAGGAAGGAAAGATGATTTTAATAAACAAAATTTAAATCTATTCATTTCACATGATTTAGTTACTAAATACATGCCAGAATTTCTTAGACACTCAGAATTCTGAGAAGATATTAAACATATTCTTCAGAAATTTGGGGATAACTGTAGATGTTTTTATTCATGTACATTTGCCAGGTATCCTGACCAAAATCTGTTGTTTTGACTTTTAGAAATTGTCCTAGCATCTTAATTTCTTAGGAGGTACTGGATTAGTGACAGTACAACATTGAGACGAGATATTCCAGGATAAAGGAACCAAAATTCTGTGCATTTTTGCTTCAACAAGAAAATACTTACTATATATTTCTTAAAATGTATACATATTTTTCAAAGCATTTCATCTTTTTCTTAAAAAATTTAACATCGTTAACGGTATCTTTTCCCAGCTAACATTTACTTCTTTTTATATATCAAACAGGGTGCTATGGGCTTTGCTTGTAGTTGTCATTTAAATGGTTAAGGGTAAAGTAACTCATGTGAGTGGGATCAGATGGTATTTTTTTCCTTAGTGACTGGCCTGTTTCACTTAGCGTAATGTCTTTAAGGTTCACCTATTTTGTACCATGTGTCAAAACTTTTAAGGCTGAGTAATGTTCTATTGTATGTATATACCAAGTATTACTTATCCATTGATGTCTTTTAGTTTTTATTTGTGTGAAAATGTATTCTTTTTCCACGTTTTTAAAGGATGTTTTTACTGAATAAAAACAGTTCTAGGTCAGGGTTTATTTTTTTTTACTCACTGAAGATAACATTTCTTTAGCTTGTCCATTGAGTCTTTATTTTTGGACATTGTATTTTTCAGTTCTCAAAATTTGTTTCTCTTCTAGATAAGACATGTCTCTTGTATAGTTTTATATTTCACTGAGGAAAATTTCAAGTTTGGCTTCTATCTCCTTGTACAAAGAGTAAATGTAGTTTTTTCATTTATACTCGGTGTCTGATACTTTCAGTCAGTATTTGAAGTCCCTGTAGGTCTGTTTCTGTAATTTGTTGTTTCTTTTAGTTTTTGCTCCTGGTGTCTTGGCTTATCAGATGCTGGTTATAAATATTGCTGATGGTTTTTATTCCTGGTAGTTATGTTACATAAAGGGGCCACAGGTACTGAACCATTGCTCTAGGGGAAATACAGGATTAGGTTCTTGCAAGTCTCTGGTCATGTCTTCATCAAGTCTTCAATTATATAACCTTGTTTTATGTGTGTTTCTGTTTAAAAACACCTTATTTAATATTATTTGTTAACATTGGACTCATGGCCACGAAGACTATAACTCATGCCTGAATGAAGCTTATTTAAACATACATATATTATCTGAAAGGCACATTATAGCGTTGTCTTGCTGAGGAACGCTAGATGAGACTTCAGTGCTATACTTGAGGGCCATTAAACTGAAATCACCAACAGGAAGCACAAAAATGTGAAAAACATGGCACTAAATATACCATGAAAAGGACATTGTTTATAGTAGGAGAGCTGAAGCAAGAAGGCTGAGTGACACCTGATTCAGCCTCATCTGAGAAAATGGGCATCAGGTGTTTCAAATGTTTTGCTGCTGTCTGCCTGCAAATAACCCCTAAAGTACCCAGATTTTTTATTACAAATAATATTTAGGTGAGTAGGTGAATTTGCAAATATAGAATCCATGAATGATGAGGATTGAATGTGTTTGCTGGACATGATATTTGAAAATTATTTGTAGAAATATGAAGCCTTGGGCTGGGCATGGTGGCCCCCATGGTAATCCCAGCATTTTGGGAAGCTGATGCTGGAGGATCACTTGAGCCCAGAAGTTCAAGACTAGCCTGGGCAACATAGCAATATCCTGTCTCCATGGGAAAAAAGAAAAAAAGCAAGATATAGTGGCACATGCCTGTAGTCCCAGCTATTTGGGAGGCTGAGATGGGAGGATACTTAAGCCGATGAGATTGAGGCTGCAGTGAGCCAAGGCCACATCACAGCACTCCTGTCTGGGCAACCGAGTGAGACCCTGTCTCTAAAGAGACAAAGCCTTGAATAAAGTTACCTTCATTTTGTATTTGCTGGATGCCTTCTAGGCTTTAGCAATCCAGGAATACCCTAACCCAAGTTTAAAGTCCAAATTCCTGATCCACTCAGATGACATGAATCTAGGGTGCAGATCTGTGCAAGATTTAGTTTTTGATTCCCCATTGACATTAAAGAATAGCCATTTGTGATTCCAGCTTAATGTGGGAATTATCAAAGTCTTCATTTTGTCTTAAGTTTTAAAATTGTTCTCAGTGGAGTATTCATCTGAATTATTTAATATTTACAGAAGCAGAACTTTCCTTCCTTTTATCCTTCTTAATTTTAATTTCTCCTGCCTTGTGATTTTCATATTACCATCTCCTCTTTTTCCTTCTTTTTTCCTAGGTTTGTGAAGCATATACTACAATTGTAAGATTAAATAACTGTTCTCATTTAAGTGCATTTCGTAGACCTACACTAAGATGTGGCCTTCAGATTATTTTATTAATGTAAAAAATAAGTCCATTGATTTTAAAAGGAAACCTGGATGTTGGAACAAAATTATGGATATTTTTTCTTTTTAATTCATGAAATTATTCATTATCCATCATATTATTTTGGAAAGGTGTAGCATAAAATATGATTTAGTAATTTAGCTTTCACTTAAGGTTTTATTGTACTTTATAATATAGGACTGGCTGTCATGAAGAAGTTATATTTGATGAATACTCTCATCAAATTTGCCTTTGTATTTCTTTCTTTTTTTTGGTAAGACAGGGTTTTACTCTGTTGCTCAGCTGGAGTGCAGTGCAGTGGCCCAATCATAGCTCACTACAGCCTCAACCTCCTGGGCTGAAGCTCTCCCCTGTCTCATTCTCCTGAATATCTGGGACTACAGATGCACATCACCATGCCCAGCTAATTTTTGTAGTGTTTTTGTAGAGACAGGGTTTTGCCATTTTGCCCAGAGTGGTCTCAAACTCCTGTACCTAAGCGATCCTCCTGCCTTAGCCACCCAAAGTGCTGGGATTACAGGCATGAGCCACTCCCCTTTATTCTGCTTTTCAGGGAGCAGCCCCAGTGATCCTGCTTAAGTCAGAATTATTTGGTTCTTCTGCCCAGAAACCTCCTGTAGAGTCCCATCTCATAAGAGCCAAAATTCCTTTCAGAGATCTATAGACGCCAGATCAGGTGTCCCCAACCCCCAGGCTGTGGACAAATACATGTCCCTTGCCTGTTAGGACCTGGAACACACAGCAGGAGGTGAGCTTTACCACCTGAGCTCCGCCTCCTGTCAGATTAGATGCAACATTAGATTCTCACAGGAGTGTGAACCCTGTTGTGAACTGCACATGCTAGGGATCTAGGTTGCACACTCTGTATGAAAATCTTAACTAATGCCTGATGATCTGAGGTGGAACAGTTTCAGTCCGAAACCTTCTCCTCCTGCCTCTTCCAAGGTCTGTGGAGACAGTAGTCTCCACGAAATTGGTACCCTCAAGATAGTTGGGGACTGCTGCTGTAGATGACCTGGCTCCTCATTACCTTTCTGAAGTTTCTACTAGTTCCTCCCTTTGCTTCATGCTCTAACCATTGTAGCTTTTTTGTCTTCCTGGGACATGTCGGGCATTTTCCATCTTAAAGCCTTGCCATTCCCTATGTCTAAAAAGCTGTTTCCCACAGATACATGCATTGAGCTTCCTCACATCATTTTAATTTTCCTTAAAAGTTATCTTCTCAATGAGACTTCCCTTGATTACTTTAGTCCTCCCCAAAGTATTACACTCCCTCCTTTCCTATGTTTCCCTTCTAGCATTTTTTATACTGTATAACCTTTTCTCTCCCCCATGAAAATACGAACTCCTGAAAGCTGTGACTTTTGTCTACCATTTTCCCAGTGCCTGTCAAGGAGCAGGGCACTTAATATTTGTCAAGTGAATAACAAATGAAATTTATTACCACAACCTGTTTAAGAGCTTTAAGTATTAATTAGATAGCTGGTTGTGGTGGCTCCCGCCTGTAATCTCAGCCCCTTGGGTGGCCAAGGCAGGAGGATCACCTGAGGTTAGGAGTTTGAGAACAGCTTGGCCAACATGGTGAAACCTCGTCTCTACTAAAAATACAAAAAAAAATTATCCAGGTGTGGTGGTGTGTGCCTGTAGTCCTAGCTACTCAGGAGGCTGAGGCACAAGAATCACTTGAACCCAGGAGGCAGAGGTTGCAGTGAGCCAAGATCGCACCACTGCACTCTAGCCTGGGCAATAGACTGAGACTCCATATGGAAAAAAACAAAACTATTATATAAATCTGTATCAAAAAGCAAGTAGAGACTACAAGTGTAAGAACTTTGACACTGCATTTGTTTTTATTTTGAAATAATATCAAATTTACAGAAAAGTTCTAAGAATAATGCTTTTTCTTTCTTGGTTTTGTTTTGTTTTGTTTTGTTTTGAGGTAGTTTTGTTCTTTGTTGCCCAGGCTGGAGTGCAGTGACGCCATCTGGGCACACTGCAACCTCTGCCTCCCACATTCAAACAATTCTCCTGTCTCGGCTTCCCCAGTTGCTGGGATTACAGGCACCTGCCACCACGCCCAGCTATTTTTTTGTATTTTTAGTAGAGATAGCGTTTCACCATGTTGGCCAGGCTGTTCTCGAACTCCTGACCTCAGGTGATCCACCTGCCTTGGCCTCCCAAAGTGCTGGGATTACAGGCGCGAGCCACCGCACCCGGCCAATAATGCGTTTTCTAATGAACCATTTGAGAGTGAGATGCTCCCTTACTGTTGATTATTTTGGTGGATTTTTGTAGCATTGACATTCTCTTATGTAAAAAGAGTATAACTATTAAGGCAAGATATTAATAGTGATATATCAGTCACTACTGTCTAATCATTAGACCGCATTCAGATTTTGCCAATTCTTGCGATAATGTCTTTCTTTCATTGCAGAATTCTAACCCAGGATATGTTGATTTGATTGTCAGGGCTCTTTAGTCTCTTCATGTGGAATGGGTTCACAGTCTTTACTTTTATGACTTTTATACTTTTAAAGATTACATTTATTTTGTAGAGCCAGTTATTTTGTAGAGCATCCCATAATTAGGGTTTGTCTAATGATTCTTCCTGATTAGATGTAGGTTGTACATTTTTGGCAGCAGTATCACAAAAGTGATATTTTGTTCTTATTGTATTCTGAATTGATACTCAATTTTGGTTTATTCCGTTATTACTGATGTAAACTTTGACCACCTGAAGGTAGTGACTACTAGTTTTCTCCATTATAGAGGTACTCTTTTGTCCTTTGTTATTTTCTAAGGAGGTAATTTGAGACTATGTTAATATTATGTTTCTCTTTCACTGATTAGTTTTTAGCCCATATTGATGTTTCTTGCCTGATTTAATTGTGACTAAGATGAATGTCAAGTGGTGACTTTCTAATTTGTTGTTTCTTCAGCATTCATTAGTTGGGATTCTTTTATAAGGAATCTCTCCATTCATAGATTCGTTTCTTTATATTAGTGTGGGCTTATGGATTCTTTTATTCAACAATTGAGTCATAATTCTTTAGTGTTGTATATTTTGATGTGCAGAGTGTCTCAGATTTGGTCAGTGGGATTCCCTTCAAACATCTATGTCCTTTAACATGTCTCTATCATTCTTTGAGCACCTTCTTACTGGCTGGCACAATAAGATGTTCCAAGCTCTGCTTGTGATATCCCTGCTTCAGCCCTGAAGTCATCAGTTTTCCAGGGAATCCTGATTGCCTTTTGTGTAGAGAATGATATTTATAACTCTAAATCTGGGTATTAATTGTGTTCCTGTATTGAGTGCCACTCTTCTCAAGCCCTTTCAATAAAAATAAATAAATAAAAATTAGGAAACAATTGTATGACATGCTCATTTATGCTTATGATTTCTGCATCTGTATATTAAAAACTGAATTTGCATTGATATCTCAATTTCTGAACCACACCAAAGAGTTCATTCTAGCTTCATCCTTTTTATATTTGTAACTTCCAGTGAGAAACTGGGGTTCAGTTATCTATGTGACTTATGTGGTTCATCTCCTGTATGTAACCAATCTCTCAATCATGCTGGCCACCACTCCTTGTGGTCATTCCTTGATTGGGCTTGACTCTCTCCTGGCTTCCTCCTATAGTACCTGCAGATTCTTCCTTTGGCAATGCCTGAGACTTAACAAAGGCCTTCACATTTTAATGCATACTTTGGAGATTCCCTTATCCCACCAAAGTTCATGCTTTGAACTTTAGGTGAGATTGCTTTATGATAAAAGGATTCTCTTACTGTCTGTCTTTGATGATGTGGTTGAATCTTAAGAGTTTTATTCTGGTCTTTATGAATATGGTTTGCTATGTTCTAAACTTATCTAATGACTAACTTAAGGATTGCAATAATAACATTATAAGAAAACACTTTGGGGAATCCTGAGTGTTTTCTTTCTAATTTATTATAATTTATAATTCTATAACATAGAGAACATGATTAACATGAAGTTCATCTAGCTAATAGTTTTTGCTTTCTTATCAGTGAATCAATATACTAGTACTTGGAGAATTTCAAAGGTAGGCTTACACTTTTAACCCTTAATTTCTGTTGCTTCAAGTGGGTTTGCACTTATGACAGAAGACAGGCAAGAAGTAAGGAGCCAGTATGAGAATTTAAAAAAGGAGGCCAGGTGTAGTGACTCATGCCTGTATTCCTAGCACTTTGTGAGGCCAAGGCGGACAGGTCACCTGGTCTCAGGAGTTTGAGACCAGCCTGGGCAACATGGCTAAACCCTGTCTCTACTTAAAAAAAACAAAAACAAAATTAACTGGCTGTGGTGTCGTGCGCTTGTAATCCCCGCTACTCTGGAGGCTAAGGCACGGGAATCACTTGAACCTTGGAGGCGGAGTTAGCAGTAATACAGGATTGTGCCATTGCACTTCAGCCAGGGGGACAGAGCTAGACTCCGTCTCAAAAAAACAAAAATAGGCCGGGCGCGGTGGCTCAAGCCGGTAATCCCAGCACTTTGGGAGGCCGAGGCGGGTGGATCACAAGGTCAAGAGATCAAGACCATCCTGGTCAACACGGTGAAACCCCGTCTCTACTAAAACTACAAAAAATTAGCTGGGCATGGTGGCGCGTGCCTGTAGTCCCAGCTACTCAGGAGGCTGAGGCAGGAG
>NW_016107390.1:3973446-3974742 GCF_001604975.1 Cebus imitator
GGTGAAACCCCGTCTCTACTAAAAATACAAGAAATTAGCTGGGCATGGTGGCGCTTGCCTGTAATCCCAGCTACTTAGGAGGCTGAGGCAGGAGAATTGCCTGAACCCAGGAGACGGAGGTTGCGGTGAGCCGAGATCGCGCCATTGCACTCCAGCCTGGGTAACAAGAGCGAAACTCCGTCTCAAAAAAAAAAATAAATAAAAAAAAATAAAAAGGACTTGAGTGATGCATTTATTAATTTGGCAAATTATTTATTGACAATTTCATACATATCAATGTGTTCCACTGGAAGATTGTGGTCAAAATACACAGGGTTCTTGATGGAATAGTTTCTTCAGCATTTTTGAACTAGATAATTCTTTGTCATTGCAGTCTGTCTTGGGCATTATGACATGTTTAGCAGCATCCCTGGCTTTCTACCCACTAGATCAACTCTCCAGCCTTTTTGGCACCAGAGGGGAGTTTTGTGGAAAACAGCTTTTCTGTGAACTGGGGTGGTGGGTGGGGAATGGTTTTGGGATGAGACTGTTCCACTTCAGATCATTAGGGCATTAGTTTCTCAAAGAACCATGCAACATAGATCCCTCACATGCGCAATTCGCAATAGAGTTTGTGCTCTTATGAGAATCTAAGGCGCAGCTGATCTGATAGGAGGTGGAGCTCAGGTGGTAATGCTTGCTCACCTGCTCACCCCCTGCTGTGCAGCCTGGTTCCTACCAGGCCACAATCCACGGCCCAGGGGTTGGGGACCCTGCGCTAGATGACAGCAGATTCTACCTCTCCATCCCTCAGCACATTTGCAGCAGTCAAAAATGTTTCTATATGTTGCCACATGTCTACTGAGGGTGGGGAGCACATAGCTAGTCCTGGTTTTGAGTGCCACTGCTCACAGTAAAAATCAAATGTAGATACAGACATGCTATACAGCTAATCATTCAGTGTAATTATCAGCTGTGATAAATGCTAATTATGAAAAGTACAGAGAGCCATGAGACTATAACCAAGAAAATAATGACTCCATAATGAATTTGGAGTTCAAAGAAATCAGTTTCTCTTGAGTATATAGCAGGTATCTGATGAGAAAGAAACTTAAGACATGATCTTTTACTTTAAGGATAAGCTGGCTGTGTATCTTCCAAGCCAGTACTCTTTTGAGAGTGAACGAGTACTCTATTAATAAGGAACCTGGGCCGGGCGCGGTGGCTCAAGCCTGTAATCCCAGCACTTTGGGAGGCCGAGGCAGGTGGATCACAAGGTCAAGAGATCGAGACCATCCTGGTCAACATGGTGAAACC
>NW_016107390.1:3976137-3978720 GCF_001604975.1 Cebus imitator
AAAAAAAAGGTTTAAGCATGTTCTTTCACTTATTCCTTAGAAGCAGTTTGTATTCTTTGTGTTGCCTGTTGAAATCAGATGGTGATGTAGGGCTTAAATTTTGAAATATGGGACATTTGGAGAACTTAAGGCAAATCAAAATGGCATAACATAATGGAGGAAGCGTGAAGACCTTGCAACTGGTAGCAATTTCAAAAGGATGTGGGCAAAGAATATATACTAGGAAAGGGAGTAGGAATTATGCCAAAGTTCCATTTGCCCACTTCAAATGTCTGCTTAGGACGAATTCTGTACCTAGGAAGAGGGATGAAAACTTTAACTTCCTTTCCGCATCCCCATGGTATCGTCTCAAGGTCCTAGAGTTAGAGTTGATTTAACTGGTGCTAACTAGTGCTGTTAAACCAAGTTAATAGGCCTTTATGACATCATCCTCAGATTTAACTATTTATATAATTATCCTCTGGAGCAAAGCATTTAGAGTACCCAGAAGCTACAGTGAATTTCACACCACTTATAAACCAGGGACTACCTGCAAAGTGTTTCTGTTATTTTAAAATCTAAAGTCTATTTGAATCTGAAGAAAATAAAATGAAAAATTGAAAATACCAAATCTAAGACTTGTGTGTAATTGAAATGAGGTTGTTTTAGAAAATTAAATTTGGCAAGTGATTAATCCTTAATAAGGAGTAATTGTTTTATCTATTTTAGGGAAAAATTAATTTAACAAACCTATTATTATGTGAAATTTAGGTAATGAACATGGGTAGTACATAATTTCCGTAACATTTATAGCATCGACCACAAAAAGGCTGAATTAGTGTCATCAAATACAAAGAATGTTCATTTCAGAATCAAAGCTGTTCGGAAAGCACTGCTCATAGTTACCATAATTAATTCAACGTTTCAGGACTCTTTAAAATTGTTATGTCATATCACTTTAATGGATAACCTTTCAGATGCATATATACCTGATTTTGAATGTGTATTTGTTGTACTTTTTAGTGTAGAAATTTTTTTTTTTTTTAGTTAAAATGTCCTCTCATTTAATGATTTTTGGTTTTGTACCAAAAGCAGAGAAAATTTCAGTTATCTTATAAAACAGAGGTCTCCTAACTTGTACTGTTTTGGACCCTGTATACTGCATTAACCCAGCTCAGCAGCTGGCTGTGATTGGCTAACCAATCAGAGTACTAATTCTGTAGTGTCCTTCACCTTTTTCTAAAACTAGTAGAGTATTGGTTGAGTGGGGTGTACATGCGAATAGCAGATTGACTAATTAAAATGGTCTTAGATAGTTGTAAGCTCCAGAGCTGAAATTGCTGGAGGACATACAACCTCCTGAAACTCCCTTGATATTGAAGAACTCACCTGGAATAGCTACAGCCTACTTTTGTGTCCCCTTCCCTACCTTCTCTGCAAGCCCTATTCCCCTGTGGGCTGGGTCCTGTTTCAGCTCTCCCATGCATGTTTCAGGAACTATTCCTGTAGACAAAGTTTCATTCAGCAATAGAATGCCTTTTCCATGTTGCATTTCTAAACAGGAGTCACTACGTATCACGCAGATTAAAGTGAGAGCCCCTCTCCCCACAACAGTGGACTCAATTTGCCAGGACCTCATAGCAGAATATCCTGTCCGACTCTTTCTCCACTAGACTAAGGAGAAAAAGAAAAATAATAAAACAAAAATGAATTTATCATTTTAAAAGGTGAATATAGCATCCCCCCAAAAATGAATAACGATTACATATATAAAATACAGATACAACTGCATTTCTTGTGGGATTACTTACTAAAGCTTTCTTGATATGTAAATCTAAATTCAAACATTTGGCATGAATGTCCACTTCATTTATCATTGCCTTGGATGTGCTTTAAAGAGTCTGTCACAGCTGGTCTGCAAATGGATTTTTGCACACACCAAAACTTACCTGTGGCAAATGTCTTATAAAATTTGTATAGATGCTTCAAATATTGTTCTTCATGATTCTGTGCTGCTAATTTTCCAGAAGTCCTTCTATTTCATAGTCTTTTTCATTTTTTTGAGAAGCATTTAAAGAAATTGTTGAGTTTGGTGTAAATTAGAGTTGTGACAAATTATAGAGCAATTTTCACAAGTAGAATTGGGCCAGATAGCTGAAAATTAGGAAATTCTTTTCCAAAGCATTATCTCACTTTCTGTATGTGTTTATATACTAATAGTGTCAGTACCAACAGCTAAAACAAAAGTCAGTTTTCTCTTTTAAAAAATATTTTATCATTTCTTTTTAATGAATTGAACAGTTATTCTAGTATTAGCATTAATTGGCTAGGCATGGTGACTCATGCCTGTAATCCCAGCACTTTGGGAGGCTGAGGTGGGCGAATCATAAGATCAGGAGCTTGAGAACAGCCTGGCCAACATGATGAAACCTTGTCTTTACTAAAAATATAAAAATTAGCCAGCGTGGTGGCGGGCACCTGTAGTTCTACCTACTCAGGAGCCCTGAGGCAGGAGAATCGCTTGAACTTGGGAGGTGGAGGTTGCAGTAAGCTGAGATTTCGCCATTGCACTCCAGACTGGCCAACAGAGTGAGACTCTGCCTC
>NW_016107390.1:3978776-3999993 GCF_001604975.1 Cebus imitator
AAAAAAAAAAAAAAAAAAGTAGTACATTCAGATTTAAAGCGTTTTGAAGAAATACCCAAAATTGGAGGACAAGAGCATTGAACTTGCCATCCTTGTAAAATACTCTGTGTGTGTGTGCGCGCGCGCGCGCGCGTGTACCATGTGCATGTATGTGGGGGGAGAGAAGGCGGGAGAGGGAGGCATCACAATAGAGAATTTTTAAAAACCTTAGGATACATCTAAAGATGATACAAAATGTATGTTAATACAATATAAAATTTGGTTTAGGGACAGTGAATTATGATTGGAAATAATTAGGGCAAGTTTAAATGAGTAGGGTTAAAGCATTACTTTTAAGGGAAGGAGGGTAGTAAGCAGAACATAATTTTGAGCTAAATTCATAGGCAAATCAATTTCTATTTAGAAACTGAAGCACTTTCTTTATAAAAACAAGACTTTGCCTCTTTATTTGCTGAAATATACAAGACCATATTGCACGTAGCTTGTATGAGAAGGAGAAGTAAGCAGAGGAGTTACGAGGGAGAAGGGACGAGAATAAAAAGATCGCTGCACTTTAGATGCCAAGCAAGAGCAGTTATTGTAGCATCATGTCAGGATTTAAGGACAACAAGGCCTCTAAAGGGGCCACTGATAACCTCATTGGTGACTTGGCAGAGATCAATCTCAGTACAGTAGTGAAGATAAATAGCAAATTGCCAGGAGTTGAAGAGTGAATGGATATTGAAGAAATGGAGACAGTCATCATAGATTTTTCTTCTGAGTTATTTTTTGATAAAAGGAAAGAAAATAGCAAGCCAAAGAAAGATGATTTTTGGAGGGGGCATGTTGAGCATGTTCATAGGTTGAAGGGAAGGAGTCAAAATGCAGAGGGAAATTCTGAAGATCCAAGAGAGATCATCATTTGACATAATCAGATCTTAGAGAGAGATGACAGTAAAGATGGGACACAAGAAAGAGGGGTTAGTTATTGAAAAGGAGAATGTATATGTCTTCCTTTGGTGTAAGTAAAGGGGATATTACAAATGTTTCAAGTAGAGAGCTGGGAAGTTGAAGTTATTCACGTTTAATAGTTTCCCTGTTTTCTGGAAAGTAAGGGTATTATAAAATGAGAAAGATGGGGTTTAGAGGAGAGGGTTTGAAGAGGGGTAAAGAAGATATGGTATGATTGCTTTAGAAAATAATCATGATCATGCCTACTACAGATGAGTGAAATAATTTCCCAGGTTTGCACGAATTATGATAGATTTATTTGGTTTAGTTTCATAATTTAGCATAACAGTACTCAGAAGAGTCCCACATAAAATAGATTATATCATATACCTAGGATGGAGACTGTTAAGATGTGTATGATGTAAGAAAAAGTAGATTAGAAAAATAATAGAATGATCAGGGATTCCATAGAGATCACAGTGAGACAAGTAGTAGGGACCTTTTCAACTGAGAAAATAGGGAGAGAATGGAGGACTAGAGGTGGTAGGGAAAAGGATGGAGGAAGTTCAGTAGAACTGAGGAAATTATAATATTAGCTTAAAATGTTAAAGTTCATGCAACAGTATGTGAGGGCCTGCCATGTGGTAGGGACTGTACGTTTGTATTTGCTACAGATGAAGTACCAAGTACTTCAGCGGAGTTACCACTAGATGTCACTCCGATTCGTATGGTAAGGATAACCTTGACATGTACTCAAGATTGGGGCTTTGAAAGTCAGACCTGTATAAACAGGCAATTTTTAGTAGCCTATGAAGATCAATTCTTTATTACCCAGAAATCTTACTCATATAACTAAACTTCTTTTGAGAGAATATTTCCATTAGAACTCCTCAAATTTGAAAATTTCAAGTGATTAATACTGCCTTGGCATTATTGATTCATTTTTATGCTAATCACACTAAATAGTATTTCTCAGTGAACTTTAAAATTTTCTGAAACTCTACAGAAAATTTTGTTATATTGTTTTAGTTACTTGTCTGCTGAATTGGCTCTGGTTTTATAAGGACTAATGAATTTTTATAAGCACTAATAAAGCTGCTTAGTTCTAAGTGGTCAAGATTGTGCATGTGAACACCAAAGTTGTGAGTGTAAAGTTTTACTCTGTGTGGCCTTCTTATCAACTGGAAGGAAGAACAACACTGTGTCTAGCAAGCTTTTTTTTTTTTTTTTTTTAAAGTCCTATTCTTGTTTTCTATCCAGTCAGTATAGCTTTGCCTCTTTATCTTCATGTTTAAATAAAGGATCATGTTTAGAGAGCTTGTCAGATTTCCTGCCTATCCACAATATTTCCAACTTGGTTCTTTCAAAACCTCAGAACAATTGTGGGTAGCTATGGAATATATTTATTAAACAAAATGCAAAAACCCAGACACAGTAACAAAGAAACCATGTTGACTTCTCCAGAAACATATAAACAATACCCAGGCACACTATATGTTTTAAAACATACATTTATGTTTCTGTATTTTCTTTTAATTTTTCCTTCATTTGACAGGGGAAAGATGGGAGATTATACAGCATAGCTAGAACCATTGGGCCTTAGTGTAAAACAATTTGCATATCATTATGGTCAAAAGAGCATAGCATCACATTTTCTGCATGTGCTATGTCTAAGTATATTCCAGTGCTTGCTTCAGACATCATTTTATTACTGACTCTTACTTATCCTTGTGATTCATTATGTTCTTAAATGATTTTTAGCTATGTTTGCAAGAAACCTATACGTCTTAAGTGAACTATCTTAAATTTATCCCTTTTGATTTTTTTTTTTGTGTTTTAGACAAAGTCAGTTTATAAGTTAATATGGTTTTCTATCATAACTCCTAGTGTAATACTAAGAGTTTCATTTGGAAAGGTACCTATTTACTAAGCATGATTATAATCTATGTAAAAACAAATATTAAGAAAGCATTTCACATCAGGTAGCCAGGAACGGAAACTGTGGCACAAACTTGGTAAGCCACAATGAAGGAAAAAAATACGTTGTTTGGAATAACTGACAGAAGATGCCACTGCAGCTTGCTTTGAGAATTGTCAGACTTCCCCTTGACTGGAAAAAACTTACGTTTTCATTGTTTAAGACTGCATGCTAGGTAACATTTTGGTCTTATTAAAGATACCTCCCTTTAATCTCTTCATTGTCTCTTGGGAAAAAGTCATTTTGCTTTGGACAAGTGAACATGATCATGCTGCATTTGCTGAGCTGTACTGGGTAGAATACAAGTACAAGAGAGGAGGTCAGCTAAAACTTACCAGCAATGCCAATGTAATTTTACTTTCTTCAACTTTTGTTGAAGCAGTCATTAAGAATTACATTCTGTGATAAAAAAGTCATGAAAATGTGATGTAAAAATTCTCTATTAGTGAAATTCCTCTTGAAATTATCCTCGAATTCCCTTTTCATTCTCAAATTCACTTTGCTGTATAAGTTTTCACAGGGCAGCTTCTGACATTTTTGTTTGTTCTTGGAAAAAATGTTCACTTCTTTGCAGTTTTGCAGTGATAATACCCTATATTTCTTTTTAGGAATATGTTCCTTTGTTGTGTTAGAAACAATAAGTTTATCTAGGTAATAGCCATCTACACTCTCTATCTCTAATCCCCAAAGGCCTTAACCTCCATTAGGAACAAATGTAGATTTTTGTTTGCTTGAAATAGCTTCCTGGGCATGTAAAAACCCTTTTGACATCATTATTTAGGGGCTCCCATCCTCCCAATGGAATCACAGCCTAATACAAAAACTTTGCAGCTGGTGAGCTCCCAAAGCCCCTTTTGATGATTGTTGTTAAACTCAGCATGGCAGCTTGCAGTTGTTCCTTTCCCGTACTGCCCTATCCCCACCCCCCATGTTCATGTTCTTCATGACAATAAGAATTCTTCAGAGGTAAAACACAGGGCTGAAAAATTCTGATGTCTCCTTCATCCTCTGTTTCTTCTAATTCATTTACATTCTAAGCATATTTATAAAGTTCAGTGGAGATTATCAAGGGAAAGATTCATTCTCTCTCTCTCTGAAGCTTTACTGTCTCTAATAAACTAATTTCTTAAAAAAACAATTGAAATAGCAAAGCATTGAATATGCAGAGGTTATGGAACCCCTCATCTTTTCTGTAGAGTATGTTAGTTTCAAGTAAATTAGAAATCAGAGGTGAGGTCCTGGCTGTGACCTAGTTCAAACTAGGAAGTTTCTTATGTTATACTATATTCTTTATTGATAAAATGAGAGTACAGATAACCCAAGCAAGTGGTAATTAAATGATTTATTAACTTAGTGACACACAATAATTGACCAGAAATTTTCTCTAAAGTTTTTGTTTTAACTTTTAACTGGCTGTTCAAGTATAGGCTTATGTTGGTGTTATTTAGGGGAAAAAACATTTATTACTCAAGATAAAGCTTGTTTAGCTCATTGAAATGTAAAGACAATACATTTTAATTGAGTAATTACATGTTTTAGATATTATGTTTTAGATGAAAATTATAACCATAATTGAGAAAGACTAAAAAGACCTGGGGCTGAAAGGCCAACTTAGAAATGGATGTTAAAGTATTGAAAAAAATAGACAGAGACAAACATCTTAGAAAATAAAGTACTACCTATGTTTGAGTTTAGTAAAATAAGCATTGAGATAGGGCTAAATGGAGATACAGACAAAGCAAAATAAAAAATCGTTTACTGAACCTGAAAGATCTTTTTGATTCTACACAGGGAATTTGTTTTTTTTTTGAAGTTTTTGATACCTGCATTAAAGTTGTATTTTAGAGTTAATGCAGATTTTGCTACATTAATTTTTTGGAAGTTCTCAATGTATTGAGGTTTGCAAACTATTTTCAGGATGAATACTACTGGTACTGCAGATGCTCACTTTATATAATTATGTGTCTTGAATTAATTAAATCCTACTTCAAAGGCATGTCTCGGACATTCCTTTGCATGATAAAACCTTCATTCCCAGTGCCGGTGATGAAATGAGCAGCAGAATGGTTTAGCAGGGGTGTCCAGTCTTTTGGGTTCCCTGGGACACATTGGAAGAAGAATTGTCTTGGGCCACACGATGAGCTTAAAAAAAAAAAAAAAAAAAAATCACAAAATCCCATAATGTTTTAAGAAAGCTTGCGAATTCTGTTGAGGTGCATTCAAAGCTGTTCTGGGCTGCATGTGGCCTGAGGTTTACAGGTTGGACAAGTTTTGGTTTAAAGGGAATAGGGACAAATTCTTATTTTAGAGAGCTGAGTCGTGACTAATAGCATCTATTACCACATACTTTTGTGACCCTGGGCAAATCACTTTTCCTGTTTTTGTAAAATAAGAAGAATTAACCAAAATCATCTCTAAATCCTTACATATTTTACTATCCTAAGATCGTTTTAAAATAAATACTTTTGATGTTATAGCTCATTTTCTTAAAAATTGATATGCCCAATACTTTCATTTTATGAGACAGGATCTCCCTCTGTTGCCCAGGTTGGAGTGCAGTGGCATGATGATAGCACAATGCGGCCTCAACCTCCTGAGCTCAAGCAATCCTTCCACCTCAGCCTCCTTAGTAGCTGGGAGTACAGGTACACACCACCATGCCTGGCTAATTTTTAAATTTTTCATAGAGGATGGGATCTCATCATATTGCCCAGGCTGGTTTTGAACTCCTGGGCTCAAGTGATCCTCCTGCCTCTGCCTTTTCCCACAAAACAACCCTGCTAGGATTACAGGCCTGGGCCACTGTGCCCAGCCTACTTTTATTTTAGAAATGAGAGCTTCAGTCAGATCATAACAAGAAAATTTAAAACCTCCCACTTGTAAAAGAACATCTTTTTGAGAAATTAGTACAATTTTTTTCTTAATGATCAAGGACTCATGAATATAGTGATCACAAATGAGATCCCCTCATGGTGATGAGAATAGCCATTTCAGAAATTACCACCAAACATACTGAAGAACACTGGGATATTGGTGGTATAAAATACAATACGTCAAGAGTTTCTATTTCTTTCATGTGTAATAATTTTTTAAGGTAAACTTTTTCTTAAAGTACGAGATACATAAAAGAATTGTAAGAATACAGCTCTATAAATATTCATGAAGTGAGCATACCATGTAATACCTATGTTTAAAAAAAACAGAATATTAACACTGCCTTATAAGTCTTCCTTTCCTCTACCCTTCCAGTCACTGTGTCCCACCAAGCTAACAGGGTAATTTCTACAGCATATATTAGTTTTGCCTGCCTTTGAGTGTGACATCATATGGCGGCTTTTTCAACATTTTATTTGTGAGATTTATTCATGTTGTGTGTACTAACAGTTCATTCAGGCCTGTTGCTGTATTATATTTCCACTGTATGACTAGACCCCAATTTATCTGTTCTGTTTTTTGGATTTAATTTGTTTTTACATTTTGGGTATATGTATTTGGGTTTGCATACATACTCATTTCTGTTGGCTATGTACATAGAAGTGGGACTGCTGGATCGTAGAATGTGCATATGTTCAACTTTTGTAGATGCTGCTAAATGCTTTCCTTAAGTGTTTGTTCTTTATATTCCAGCTGCAGTTTATAAGTTTAATTTGTTCTATATCTTCACCAACACTTGGTGAAGTATTTGGGAGAGGTGGCCTCTCCTTGTGGCTGGTTGCCCAGGTTGGTCTTAAACTCCTGGGTGTAAGCAGTTCTTCCTCAGTGCTGGAATTACAGGCATAATGGGTAGCATCACCCCTGGGCAGTACTGTGGTTTCAATTTGTATTCTCCTGATAACTAATGAAGTGGAACATTTTTCCATATATTTACTATTTATTTGGAGTACTGAAAAGATTTATGACACTTGCATTTTAAAATATTAAACTTTCCAATGTTAAGAAGGATGTTGTAAATTAGTTATCTAAAACATTTGGCATAATCATTCGGTCTGTCTCTATTTGATATGTTGTGAAATTCTTTGAAAATATTTTTACTTAATAAAACTACTCTGTATTTCAAATTACAAAATCGATTTCAAATGCTACCTTTCAAGTGTTATTAAGACTATTTATTGATAGTATTTTTGAAAACAAAACTAGAAAAAATCAAGTAGTTTAAACAGTAGTTTTACCTTCCAGGAAAGTCTTTTTCCAGGGAATTTCTTTCCCTGGATACACAAGTCCCTTATATACAAAGTTTTTCCTTCCAAGTTAAAATTATTAGGCATTGTAGAGGGTATAATTAAAAGTTGATTTGCCTAAATAATTTTAGTTTTATCGGCCAGTATGGAAGATTCTTGAGCAGTATTTTGAAGCTTTGTTTTTGAGATAGCAACTTTTCCATGTGGTCTTACATTTTCCAGCTTTCCATGCACTTCCATTGGATCCATATGACTAGTTTCTGTTCAGTGGGTTGTGAGTAAAGACAGTATGTGTCACTTTGGCCTGAGGCAGTTAAGAGCTACCTTCTTCTTACCTCTTCTGTTGCAGTGGTGAACATGTACATGTTCTAAAATTTATGTATTAAGCTAGTGTTTGTTGTTGCAGTCAATGTTAAGTAACCTAATAGAGTTTCATTTTAGTAAATGTTAAAAAAAAAGAAAAAAAAAAAAAAAAAAAAAAAAAACCTCTGGAGCCCCTGACATATTTTTATGCCCATGATTTTTTTGTGATTGGACTGCTATCTTTTAAAAAGACTAGGGTTTGGAGAATATGCTTATGAGAAGAAATTGTTTTATGAGGGGAAAATAAAAAAGGACAAACATTTGTTTTATCATTCTACCAAATGAGAAGAAAACTTTTACAACAGAAGTTTAGTTTCTGATTATCAAGAGTTTTATTTATTTGTTTATTTATTTGAGCTGGAGTCTCACTCTGTCATCGTGGCTGGAGTGCAGTGGTGCAGTTTCGGCTCATTGCAACCTCCACCTCCTGGGTTTAAGCGATTCTCCTGCCTCAGCCTCCCAAGTAGCTGAAATTACAGACACCCACCACCATGCCTGGCTAATTTTTGTATTTTTAGTAGAGTCGGGGTTTCACCATGTTGGTCAGGCTGGTCTTGAACTCCTGACCTCAGGTGATCTGCCTGCCTCAGCCTCCCAAAGTGCTGGGGTTACAGGTGTGAGCTACCATGCCTGGCCTTAGAGTTATATTTATTATTTACATGAAATATGATTATTTTTATGAGATTAAAAACGATTTTAACTAGTTTTGCTTTTTAAAAATAATTTTCAATTTAGGAAGGCGGTAACTATCAGAGGCATATGACACAGACTGCAGTGGCTCCTTGTTATCCACAGGGGATTGGTTCCAGGTCCCTTGCAGATACCAAAATCCAAGGATGCTCAAGTTCCTTATATACAGTGATGTAATATTTACGTTTATTGTTCTGTTTTTTTTTTTTTTTTTTTTTTTTTTTTTTTTTTTTTTTTTTTTTTTTTTTTTATCTGTAGTCATTTGAATCTGTGGATGAGAAGCTCAGAGGTTCAGAATGGCTTATTGCAAACTGAAGATTATGAAAAAACACTGTAGTTTACAGGGTTTTAAAAAATACTGTTAATACAGACTACTCACACAGTCTAATTGGAATAAAAATATTTAGAAAAATAAAGTCCTTTTCATCTTTAATTTCTGATTTTTTTTCAGAAAAGTAATTTTTTTGGAAAAGCTCTGTTTCTTATACTTGGTTTCATTTTAGAAAGAATTCCCAGCAACCCAAAGTAAGCCTGAATTTGTACCAAGGTAGGAAGTATTTTATATTTTATCATCTCTGCTAGTCTTGTATTATTTAAGCAACTTTTTATTATAGGAAATTTGGAAATTGAGATGTTTAGCACAAGAAAAGGATCTTAAATAGAACAAAACTGGTTAAGAAATTGAAATGAATAAAAAGCCTGTTATGAAAATATGCAACACTCTCATTGACCTAATTAAAATAGCTTATATAAGATAATTGTTGGACTATGTCCTATAAATTTATATGGGAAATTTTGATTCCTTCTCTTTAACTCCATATGGTTATTGCCAAGATTAATATTCTTACATATATATTTTAACAAATATGTATGATAGAATTGTCACTGTAAAAAAAAGTTTTATTTTTAAAAACACTGGCATGAGAAAAAGATGAATGCTCCTTAATAAATTATTGGAATAATTATTAGTGTTACTGGAAATGGGTGAATTATTGTCACTTTTTGGGTAATAGGGATATGTTTTGAGAGAGAAACAAATACTCAAGGAAACAAAAATCAACAAAGACTAACAAAATTTCTACAGAGAATACAGATACATGTTTGCATGAAACAAAGGTTCCATCATGAAAATACTAAAAGTCTTTGAGGAACGAGGCTGGAGTTTATGCTGCTAGTGTTCTTTATTGGCAATATAAGGAACATACAGTTATGTGTGATGAAGGTAACATTAATGATATAAATTTCTCAGATGTTCGGATTTTCAGGTATTTCATAGCTTGAACAAATATTTGATGAGCTGCCTCCCTCAAATTGTACACCCTGGAACTTGATAAATATGCCTGGAAATTTTATGTAGATGAAGCATTGGGGTTTCTAGAGGACATGGTGTAAATCACTCTTCCCTACCTGGCCTTTGTACAATATCAGATACAAAATGAAGAGCAAAGATAGAGGCCAGAACATAATGATAAAAGTAAAGTGGAGGTCTTAGACTCAGAGCCAAATGACCAGCTGATTGAATTGCAGAACCAGCCAACTTGTTCAAGCACACTTCAGGTAATATAAATAAGACAGTGCCATAGAGCAGGAGTCTTTTTCTGTAAAGGGCCAGATGTAAGTATCTTTGTAGGCATCATAGTTTTTATTGCAATTGTAGCTACTCTGTGATTGTAATGCAAGAAAACACCCATAAACAACAGGTAAGCTAATGGGTGTCCCAATAAAACTTTATTTAGAAAAATAGGCTTTACGCTTTTGTAGTTTGCTGATCTATTGCATAGAAGAAAAAGGCACATTCGCATTTTCTGTAGCCTACTAGTTTCAAAAGGAAGAAAAGGGGCTGAGCAGAATCCTGCATACCAAGGATTTTTTCCTCACCAGTTTTTCACCAGATGAAATGCTCACATCTTACCAGAATTTGAGTGAGTTCAAAGGGAGAGAAAGAAACTTGAAATAATACTAATAAGCTTTTCTCACAAGTCCCTTGACCCTAGAATTTACTCTGTTACTCAGGTACACTGCCCTTTCAGTGGACTCAAAAGAACCTATAAAACACAAAGTATTACCTTGTACTGCATTTTCCATATTTGAGAGTCTCAATGTTTTGGTGCTAATTTTGCCATAGTTTCTCTTATTTTTGGTTAGTGATAGTAAAACCATGTAATGAGCTCCCAGGAAGACCCTTCTCTTCTGGCCACGTGTGGTGACCTGAGGACATGCCTTTGGCATGTTTTGGGTAGCTCAGGTTACTCTGTGGATTGATTCATATTTTTGGTTGCCTACAAAGTACGAGGTATTTTGATAAATGCTGGATACAACAGTGAGCAAGAGTGATCTGATTCTTAACCTTCACAAGAGCTTGTGTTGCGTAACAGAAAAGGCTCTAAGAAGAAAAAGTGATCTCTAATTTGAAACCCAAGAGACTAGCAGCACATGCCAAGGGTGACAGAGCTTAGCCTGTTCCAGGATTTGGAGAAAGCATTGTTTACCTGGGGAACAGAGTGTAAGGGGAAGGTGGAGATAGCTGAGGCTGGAAAAGGAGGAGGGAGCCTAGATTGCAAAACCTCTGTTAAGCACTTGGGTTTTGTCAGATCAATGAGAAGTGGTTGAAGGGCTTTAAAGCCATAGGATGATGTGAATGATCTCTATTTTTGAATATGTTGAGTCTAGGTTAGAAGACTCAAAAATTGATAACCTACAGTTGTACTCTTCAATAACGTAGCCATGGGCCAAAGTGGACGTTGAGCACTTGCAAGGTTACCAGTGTGATAAGGAATGAGTTTTATGTTTTAGTTAATTTTGATTTAAAAATTTAACTTAAAATTTTATGCAATATATTTTTCTTTAACTTTAGTATTTTGATTGGACTATTCTGGCCAGATACCAGTTCAGAGGCTCTCATAGGAATCTAGATGAGAGATCATCGTGATCTGTACTAGGGTTGTGGCAACAGCATAAGGTGGACGAGTTCGAGAACGACCTAGGAAATAAAGCATAGGATTTGCCATTTGATTAAATGAGAGAGATGGTGAATTAGTTATAAGGAAGAAAAAGAGAGCCTCCAAGCACAAAAACACAAGAAAATGTATGGTAGCAGAATGGCAGATTCAGACATGTAAACTAACAAAAACAGTGCATGTTATTTTTCATTGACAGGTAAACTGAAACAATGTAGTTAAAACAGTATTCTACCATTGGATTTTAGCATTTTTAATGTTTGCTTTTTAGTGTATACTACCGACTAATTGGTTCTTTAGAGTTATATAATTTTGCATTTCCTAGACTGTAATTCAACACAAAATTTTACAATGTAGGTTTACCATCTTTATTTCCGTGTTATTATCTATTGATCCTCAACCTATACTAAGTGGGAAGTGGGACTGGAGACTTTGATGGATACTTTTGAGCATATAAATTCTCTAAACATTTTTAAATTTGATAACAAAAAATTTATTTACATTTTCTTTAAGATGAAGCTTACTCCTTCTTAAAAGAACAAGTACTTTATTTACATGTGAAGATTTACTAGACCCCTCCCTAAAGTTGAAGCCCTAACGGTATCTGATGCATGTTAAACGTTTAATACTTTACACCATTGTCCTCCCAAGAAATAAGATGCATTTCTAGCTTCGTTTTCCAGTCTCTTAAGCTTATAAAAGTAGTCGAGACAGTTTGTTGACCCCAAAGTGACCTTTTAGTCTCTGGCTTGTTAGACAACAGGGTCTGTACTCTTCATTGGCATTCAGATCACAGGCAGCCACTGGGCTCAGTGCAAAGCCAAGCACAGCTTTAGGATTTAGACAAAGCCACCCTGGCAAAGGAACCCAGTTGTCAGGGTAGCTGGCTGTATTGTAAAGAACTGTTGCATAATGGAGAGACCAAGTAGAACTATTAGGATGCAAATGTGAAAAAAATGGTGGAGCTAACCTGCAAAAACAAACATTTCTTTTTTGGTGAAGAGTCTAGTCATTGTTGCTTTCTTCTGTTTTAACTTCTCTGGGCCAGGGATGTAGTTGGTGCAATTTGAGTGTATTATCTTCAGTCATAATGCTACTCTATATTACTTTGAAAAGAACAGTTAATTTGTAGGAAGAGACCACAGTACTCCAGTGTTTTGGAATCTTTTCATAATTTACAAGTGCACCCTACTTTAGTCTAGATCAGTTTTATGTGTGATTTTTATTCCAGATTAGATGGGAAGTCCTTTTTGCCCTTGATTTTCTTTCATCTGATTTATTACGAAATACTGTTCATATCATTGTCATCCAATGACTTCTCCCAGTGGATTCTCATAGTTGTCCTATTTAGTGTAGAATTTTTTTGTAGGCTCAAGAGGAAAGCTATTAAAATCCTTAAAACAAGAATTGCTTTATTTTACTAATGTCTTAAGGAAGTCTGCCCTGTCCTCTTTCTCCATTTCACTTTCTTTTGTTTGTTCATCCCTGTATTGAGTGCTCACTTTTTCTTTGCTTTCTATTTCTTCCTTAGTTCTTATTTTTCTACTTTTAGAAAGAAATCTTTAATTTCTTTGTAGAATTAAATTAAGAATTCTTTATGGAATCTATAATCTTTCTTAGCAAAACATTGTAGAACCCCCACTTTGATAAATGCTGTAGTAGGGAAAGGAAAATAATGCTAGCAAGAAGCAGAAGGAGTAACAGAAGGGGCTCCTAACCTGGATTTAGGAGTCAAGGACTAATAATTATACCTGTGCCTTATTGAGCGGTTACTACATACCAAGCACTATTTTAGGTGTTTTACCTAAATTAATCTCATTTAATTCTCACAACAATCTTAAGAGGAAAGCACTGTCATTCCCATTTTGCAGATGAGTATAATGAGGCATAGAGAAATAAAGTGACTTGTCCAAACTCACATTTTGTGTATGATAGAGCCAAGAAAGGCTTTCTAGAGGTTTTGAGGGTGAAGCTGAGATCCAAAGGTAGAGTAAGGGTTGGCCTGCTACATTGTGAATGGAAGCAGGTTATGGGGAGAGGGACCAACAAAAGTGTGACAGAAAGGACTCTCGCATTTTTTGGTAAGTGAAAGTAGGTCAGTAGGGTTTGAGGGATTCTGTGAGAAAGCGACTAGTGAGAAATGATGCTGGAAAGATTATTCTGTGTTTAGATAATTTATATATTATTTGTGTGTTCATTTATTCAGCCAGTGCTGTGTCTGAAATGCCAGTTACATGGCTGTTATCTGTTGGGAAAGTGGAAATAGCAAAATAGAGGTGGCATCTATCTGGATGGAGTTACATGGACTTTGAGGTATTTTAAAGTAGATGAATCTTAAGCAGAGTCTTAATACGTCTATTTTGTCTTAAATCAGTATATGCCCTGACTTTCTCATTTTGTAGTGAGGCTTCCATTTTTTTTTTAATCTTAGAACTCAGTACTTTAAAGGCCCCTAATTTCTTAAGATTGCCCTATAATACCATTGTCTTCGTTCTTGTTTTGTTTTGCCTTTTAAATGCTTTACGAACTAAGTACCTCTGTAGCTGTTATTTTTTTTGACTTTTAAACCTTTATTGGTAGAGCCATTTTTTTTTTCCTTATTCTTGCTTTTCATTTTCTTCTGGGACTATTCTTCTTTAGCCTTCTTTAGTTCCTTTCTTTCTAGTAAATTCCATTAACATTGGCATCAAGTACAGCCATTTAAGGCCTTTTGTGTTTTTTCTTGCCCCAGTTTTTTGGAATCTGAATGTTGATTATCACTACTGACAATGATTGGCAATTGTAATTTCTAACATTGATTGCTCACTGTGGTATGTGCCAGGCACTCCGCTAATTGCTTTATATAAATTAACTTAAGCTTTATAACAACTTTCTGTGGTAGGTGTTATATTATTATCCAGTTTTCTAGTGAAAGAAATGGAGTTTCAGAGGGATTAATGTTATCCAGGTTACACTGATAATAAGTGGCACAGCCAGGATTTGAGTCCATGCGTATGACTACAAAGCATATACTTTTTACCCCCAACTCAAGCTTTCTGTCTAGCACTTGCATTTTCTTATTTTTACAGATTAAAAAAAATACGTGGCAGATGGTTTAAGCTAAATATAACCAAAGCTAAATGCATCTCCCCCTAAATTACTTACCACTGTACTAAATATTTATTTAGAATGGATTTTGTGTTTAGCACTAGCAAAAGGAAGTGATTTTACTTTTTAATATTTGAAATACTTTCAACTTCAAATTCATTCTCCCATTCTATTTATTTGTCCATGGCACTGTCTCAAATACCTGTCATTTGCTTCTCTCCTCTACAGTTTGACCCATTAGTTGGGTTTACATTGTTTCCCACATGTAATTGTGTCAAGCATGCACCCACTTTGCAGCTGTCTTATAAAAGAGGGAAATAGTTGGACAACTCATATCAACTATGAAAATGACTGGTGATGACCATGATCTGGCTAGTTGTATGCTAATGTTTGTTGCTAGATATGCTACAGTAGTCCCCAATAATGAAGAAAAATGGTGAAAAATGTTAAGAGAGGAAGCACAGCAAAATATTTTTCTGGCTATAAAGTAATGTTATGAATTGCTTTTGGTATGAGTAGCCTATTAAAGTTTCAAATATGCTTAGATGATATTTTTAGAAACATCTTGAAAAATAGTCATGTGGTACAGAATGATGTTTCAGTTAACGATGACTGTGTATATGACCATGATCCCATAAGATTATAATGGAACTGAAAAATTCTTGCCTAGTGACATAACATCATAGCACAGTGCATTACGTTTTTATGGTGATGCTGGTGTAAACCAACCTATTACATTCAATTTTGTATAAAAGTATAGCACGTACAATTATATACAGTACATAGTATTTGATAATGATAATAAATGACTGTGTTACTGGTTTATGTATTTACCATACTGTTGTCATTTTAGAGTGTACTCTTTCTACTTTTTTTTTTTTTTTTTTAAAGGTTAACTGTAAAACAGTCTCATACAGGTCCTTCAGGAGGTATTACAGAAGGCATTATCATTGGAGACATCTCTGTGCACATTATTGCCCCCAAAAGCCTTCCACTGGGACAAGATGTGGAGGAGGACAGTGAGACTGATGTTCCTGACCCTGTGTGGGTCCAGGCTAATATGTATGTTTATATCTAAGTTTTTAACGAAAGTTAAATTTTTTTTTACATAGAAAAAAGCTTATAGAATAAGAATATAAAGAAAGAAAATATTTTTGTACAGCTGTACAGTGTATTTGTGCTTTGAGCTAAGTGTTATTACCAGAGGCAAAAAGCTAAAAATTTAAAAAGTTTATAAAGTAAAAATGTTATAGTAAGCTAAGGTGAGTTTATTATTGAAGAAAGAAAAATATCTTGTAGCCTAAGTGTATAGTGTTTATAAAGTCCACAGCAGTCTACCGTAATGTCTTAGATCTTCATATTCACTCACCACTGATTTCCCGAGTCACTTCTAGTCCTACAAACCCTATTCATTGTTAAGTGTCCTGTACAGGTGTACCACTTTTTTTTTTTTTTTTTTTAAATCCTGTGTACTGTATTTTTACACTACCTTCTCGATGTTTAGATATATCTAGTTCACAGATACTTACCATTTTGTTAAAATTGCCTATAGTATCATGTTATTCAGGTTTGTAGCATAGGAACTAGGTGTGTAGTAGGCTATACCACCTAGGTTTCTGTAAGTACACTCTATGATGTTCACACAGTGAGGAAATTGCCTAATGATGCATTTCCCAGAATGTATTCCCATCATTAAGTGATACATGACTGTAATGGACTAATGCGATCTGCTATTCTTTTTCCTTTTTATAGTTTACACTATATGTTTTTAAACAATACTTCATTGTTTCAGTTTATTTGTGAACTTTGATTTGTGCACTCATTCACACACTCATACATACGTTTATTCACTGCTTCATAAATTCTTTATTGATCAAATATTATTTATTCGAAGTGCTAGTGAGATAAAGGAGTTATAGCATCACACAGTGCTGACATAGTCAACGGCCCTCATGGACTTGACAGTGCATTTATCACTGGAATGGATTTAAGAGAATTAGCACAGCAAATTTTTTTCCATTGAGAGTTCGTGCCATATTTGACTTTTGGATTTTCTTAGATATTAATACATTTGAAAATCTTGACTTTAGAATTAGGCTAATGGTTACAGGTATACTTCAGTTTATTGAGCTTTGTTTCATTGCACTTTGTACATACTGCGTTTTATACAAATTGAAGATTTGTGGCAACTCTGTTGAGCAAGTCTGTGTCATTTTTTCTAACAGTATATGCTCACTTCATTAGCATTTTAAGCCATAGTGTTTTTAATTAAGATATGCACTTTTTAAAATACGTAATGCTATTGCACATTTAATAGACTGTAGTATAATGTAAATATAACTTTTATATGAGCTGGAAAACCAAAATTTCACGTAACTTCCTTTATTGCCATATTTATTGTAGAGGTGTATAATTGAACCCAAAATATCTCTGAGATATAACTTATATATAGATTTTGATTTCTTCACTACATATGTTTATAATTGTTAGCTTATACTCATTGGCATTCTGAAATTTCCTTTTTTTCCACTTAATATTGTTTTTGTGCTCTGTGCAATGTAGTTACAGCTTTAGCTAAAGCTATTGATAGGTTATGCCTTTTAGCTGCTGTATAGTATTCCAATTGAATATGTGGTGCTACTTTTTATTTATTCTTTAATTGATAAGACTTTTAGACTATTTCCCCCTTTCCTCTTCTGTTCAGTCAATATCACAATAATTGAGGTCTTTTATGAGTCAAAACTTTAAACAGCTTTGAAGAAGAACTATATTTTACAATAGAAGTATTGAATTTTGCCTTTAATATTTTTGATGTTTGGCAGAAAGTTCCAGGTGAGTTAGTTTAAATTGAGTCTAGTTTGTATGCTTTTCATACCTTACCAGTGAAAGTCCTGAACTGGTCATTTTACTTGGAATGTATGAATTGGCATAGCATGGTGCCGAACAGGTAAGAGGAAACAAAGGGTAGAAAAGCAGCTAATTATAGTAATTGCAGCTGGTTTCAAAGTACATCTAACAGTTTGTGCATAATGCTTACTTGAAAGCATCAAATGGGTGCTAGTTGTGAAATGGAACACCTGTTTGTTGTTGAGCATGTGTTTATGCAGATGATTGTTGTTGTCAAAGCACCTTGATGTAGAGTAGTCCTGTTTACATTTACATTCTCCCCAAAGGATTAACAGTGTTCTCTCAATAAATTTGCAGTCTATTCTCCTCTCAAAGGCTGCTGTTTGGAGGGTGGTGTGAAAGAGGCAACAAGTGCTTGCTAATCACTTGAATATACATAATTAGCTACAGTCTGGTGCACTGGATTCTTTGTAGAACCATAACAATACTGATTGGCAAATGCACATAACAATAGATGTGTCACCATATAGTCCTTGAGAGAGCTTGTTGTTTGTTCATTGGTATTTATTCTTGATTTTTCTCAACAGTAGTTAAATTTTTATTAGTACGTGCATTCTTTGCCTATTCTTTTTAATGAACTGGTGTGTCACATAACAACTCTTAAGTCCTCACTAGGAAGTAGTGTTGTAAATTTCTAGACTGCCTAGAGTCTGAGGTTGTTATTTAAAAACACATTTGCTGTATTTAGTAATTCCAAAGATTGAGAAACATCCACTCAGCCACCATCTCTTCTCTTTGGTAGACTCAGCAAGGGAGTGGAGAAGCATTTTAGTGGAAAAAAGAGGCAGCTTTAGGTGTGCCCTGGTTGGAAGCTGTTGGCATGGGAAAGCTGCAGGTGTGGGTATCTTGTGTGACTAGTCTGGGGAGCATCTTAGCTTTTTCTAGTTGGTCCTGGGTTGTCATTGCCCAAGTCCTGACTGTTCTGGGCTCTTGGCTGTAGAGGTTGTGGTTTGCCATGCTGTGCTAGTTGCCAGTGTTGTGGCTTAGAGTTCTGTGGTTATACCTGGTCTCACTGTTGTTCATTTTATATTCAGCCTCTCAGTGCTAGTAGTGTTAAGATGAGGCAAAGTTTATTTAGAAAAAAAATATGTAAACCTATATGAAGAAGAATATTAAGTAAATGATGCAGATGGCATGTGGATATGACACAAATTGTGAAGGTGGTAAATGAAATTAGGAAGAAAGGAAAAACTGTTACATGGTAATTACATATGAGGCATTTCACCGAGTGTTTTCCCATTTTATTTCATTTTACTTTCTTAAAAGCTCCACAAGTACGATATAATCCTGAAATTAAAAATGAGGATACTGAGAGTTACTGAAGTAAATTGGTCCATGGTTGCACAGCTAGTAACAGGAGCTAGAATTCTAACTCAGAGCTTACTGACTTGAAAGATGTTACTCTGAAAAGAGGCACAAACTATTAGTTTACAAATGTGACAGTTTCGTGAATGGAGATCCTTCAGTGCTTCTGTTTTAGTACCTTCTATTTCTCTTCACAGAACACTCTTTTTGGATAAAGAGTATTTAAAAAATAATCTCTCTATTGATTTTTAAATACCTGCGGTAGCTAGTTTCCAAGTCTGCAGCTATGTACTTCCTTCTTTCAGGTTGGCCTCACTATGTGCGTAGAGGACAACTTGGTTCATCCTAGTTACTGTTGCTCTACTGAGACCATCAAATAAGAGTGACTCAGAGCTTCCTTGTTACCTCCTCTTCTTGCCCCTTAGTTCTTGTTGTATATCAAAGCAAGTGTTTTCTAAATTCTTGTAGATTATTTGTTCTCTATTGCCTTATTATTGGTGATACTGCATGCCATTTATCTTAAAAGTATGGATGGTAGAAAACGTGAACTGCTACAGCAACGTAATATAGATCTACAGCAGGCTTATATATTTTTTTGCTTTCATTTTGGCTTGTGGTAGATACTTACATATAAGATACTTTGCTCTGAGCAGAAATAATCAAAATGTCATGGGATCCATCAGGTTCACTTCGCCAGCCAGGAACCTTTGTGGCTGGTGGCATCCTGCTTGAGTTTCACTCATGCCCACTGTGCTTGTTCCACCCACTTGGCCTGGCAGCTTGCCCAACCTGGATCCCATGCCTGCCGAGGGCAAGCCAGGTGCAGAGCAGTGATGGGTGTGTGAGAGAGCTAGTGCACGGTCCGGCCATAGTGCATAGCCAGGATTGCTGGCTGCTGTGGTGGGGTGGGCAGCTCTGGGTGCTGGCACAGGCACTGGCTCCCTGCCAGGCTGCAGTTGGACCAGGCCTACACAAGCAGCTTTCACTGCAGGTGCCGGTGTCTGGAAGAGGGGAATGAGGTGGCACCCAAAACCTTGGGGACACCAGCAACTGCAGAGCCCCAAGGAGTGGGTGAGGTATGCTCTCTCTCTCTTGCCATCCACAGGTTGGTGAGCAGGGGGAGCATGTTTCAGCATGTTCAGTCCTATCACCTCACTCCAGCTCCCAGGCTGGCCCAGCACAACTGCCATTTCCTGTCACAGGGGGCAGCTGTCCAATCTGGGCAGAAGGCTCTAGTGTTATAGCTCTGGCTTGGGAAATCACGAGGTCTGGGCACTTAGAAGGGTCACTGTTCTTCACTTCTACAGTCAGGCGAATGGGAGCATGTCACCACCCACAGCTTGGTGAGCTGGCCAGGAACGCGTTGTAGCCCTTTTCACGCCCAGTGTTGGGTGGGTCCCGAGTTCTGGTCCTTCTTCCAGGAAGAATGAGGTTCTGTGGACAACTGGAGGGTGAGCAAGGTGAAGTTTTATTGAGCGGCAGCAGAACAGATCAGCAAAGAGGAGACCCAGATTGGGTAGGTAGCTCCTACTCTCAGGTGGGTAATCCTGACTTGTGTTTGAGTCCAGCTGAAGCTGGGGGTTTGTATGGGTCTAGAATGGCGGAAGTGCATGCTGATTGGCCTATGGGTGGGCCTGGAAAAAGCACCATTTGATTGGCTGAAGGCATAAAGGGAATTCTCACTCCAAGTTGTGGACTCCACCTGGCATTGCTAGCTGGGTTTTCAGGCTTCACGCTGTGTGTTACCAGAAGGTTGGGTTTCATTGGGAACAACCAGCGCCTATCTGCCTGGGAATTTGTCTGCCTCCTGCCACTATCACAATTTTATTTCTGAAATATGCAAATATTTAAAGCTGTTAGGAAGGTGTCAGTAGAGAGACTTGGAAAATACAGGCAAGATGAAAGTAAATTATTCTGGTAATAAAATGACCAATTTCATTAGGGAAAATATATACATAAAGAAGAACATTATATCTCTAACTTACTGTCCAGAGATGTTACTAATATTTTATGTTTCCTTCATCTTTTGTCTATGACATATTTTTATATATTAAAAATCCAGCATTTGGAATTTTGTATCTTGCTTTTTTCTCTTAATATTATAAACATTTTCCCATATCATTATAGACTTTTAATATGCATTTTATAATTATTTACCTAACAGTTCTCCATGATCATTAGACAGTTAAGATAGATTTCAGATTTTTTTTTTAAGGTAGATTTTTACAAGTCAAATTACTGGCTCAAAGGATATGGTTACTTTCATGTCTCTGAGGCACTTGATTTTGTTTCTGGAAAGGTTGTACCAATTTATGTTCTCACCATATTCTCATGCTTTAAACTCAGTACACATGCTCTTATTTTGACTTATATTTTGAATTCCGTCCTTTTAATCTTCAAAATCTCAACTTTAATCATTCCCTCTCTTGTATTACCAGTCTCTCCCTCACTGCTTTATCATTCACATCAGCATATAAACATGCAATAATATCTTCCATTCTAAAAAGAAAAACCCTCTGCTGACACATAGTACTTGCCATTCCACCACTGCCTCTATTTCTGCATACCCTTTAATAAGATTTATTGAATGCTTTATCCACACTGGCATTTTACGTATTCTCACCTTGTATTAATTTTCTGCTCTAAGCTCTAGTTTATTTGCATTTCTTACTCCTCTGAAGAGTCTAGTAAAAATCATTGACATTCACGTGAACATTTTTCTCTTTCTGTTTCTCCATCTCTTAATACCATTCAGCACAAGTAGCAACTCAGTTCTTGAAACCCTATCTTGGTTTCTCCTAACTCATTGGCTATTCCTTCTT
>NW_016107390.1:4000231-4002033 GCF_001604975.1 Cebus imitator
TTGGCCAGGATGGTCTCGATCTCTTGACCTCGTGATCCACCCGCCTCGGCCTCCCACAGTGCTGGGATTACAGGCTTGAGCCACCGCGCCCGGCCCTCCTTCTTGACTTTTTATCAGTTCTTGATACGCTATCTAATGCCTTCGTATTGGAGGGCCATGTGACTCCATCTAGGACTCCTGCTGAGAACAAATCCTGATGTGTGTGATGAATTATATTGCTTGCTGAGAGCTGTGGCAAGGAAAACCGAGCCAGCCCCTAAAGCGGAAAACTGCTCAGGGCGTTCTAAAACAGTAAACAATATGGATATGTCTCACACCAGATGAACTAGTTCTTTGAACACAGGATATGTGACTCTGCCTCCATTGTTCCCTCATAAAGAATGCTTTCTGGTTTATCTTTAACCTTTAGTGAACATACACTAGCTGCCTGGCTAGTTTACCTTTAATCAATGAAAGAACATAGAGCATCCGCTTATTAAACTTATCACTGGAATGCAAAGAGTAAATACGTGGGTCAGAGCCTGCTCTGGGCTCTCAGCTGGGAATGCTGTCAGCCCCTGGATTCCCACCTTTGCACTCTATTTCTGTGTCTGACTCTTAATTCCATCACTGCTACCTGGGTTGGGGTCTCCACCATCGAGCTGGTCTCAGCAGACTCCTCTCTGTCAGGAAAAGCGAAATTTCCCTGAAGTCTTTTTTGTCTCTAATAACTCTTTTCCTCTTCTGGGATGTCTGGCATATGACTCTTGTATTAGAGTCCGTAGACTGTAAATGAGTTTGTGCTTTTAGTGATATGTACTTTAAAACTCACTGATATTAGCTTTATTAAGGCTTTAGATTTTTGAAAATTTTCTTTCCAGTGGTTATTCTTTGAAATCTTGATGAACTGACAGTGTATGACCAAAACAGTTTTTCTGCAGAAGCATTGTGATTGCCTTTCTGGTCCTATCTGCTCTCACAAAGTTTTAGGTGAAAAAAAAAAAAAAGTTTTCTGATCTAAATTCACAATTGCTAGTATGATGCATTAGCATGCTGTAAGTTCACAGGAGCCCCTTGAATTATATTCCTGAATGATTAAAACTTAAAATTGGCATAGTATCAAGTACTGGCTGCCCAAGTGTCTCCCTCACAGTCTATAGATAGTTTATTGCCTGTCACAGAAAGGGAGAACACCACCTGGTTAGAACTTCGGCAGTGTCTTGGAGGGAAGAATGCAAGGATAGTATGTACTGATTGGTTTGGTTAAGGGTGAGTCAATTTGTGTGTGTGTGTGTGTGTGTGTGTGTGTGTGTGTGTGTGTGTGTGTATGTGTGTGTTAGGATTGGATAAGGACCATTATGCAATAGCAGGGGATTCAAAGACTCTTACAAACTGTTGGCACTTTCTGCTGAATAGTTGATGCATGTTTCAGGAATTTGCTGTAATGATCAATCAAACCTTTTGCCAGAGTGAGGCTCTCCCTGAATAGTCAAGCCATGTTAATGTACACTGTAAGTTGTTTAGAAAGTTGGTAGTTTTAGTCTTTAAGTTGTATGAAGTTTGCATTAACCTGTTAGTGTCATAGGACTACAGCATATACTACATCAAGCTCTTAGGATGGCTTTCACTTAACTTTTGAGAGATGTAGCTGAGTGCTCTATAGTTAGGTGAGTTCTTATAAAATGTCAACATCCCTCTATGCCTAACAAATCAATATTATAATTATCTTTTTTAAAACTACTTGGATTATATCTATTAAATTCTTTAGTTTGATACTTACAAAATAGTTATGATGCTTTATTTTCTTGGTTCTTTTTTTTTTT
>NW_016107390.1:4002718-4004226 GCF_001604975.1 Cebus imitator
CCACCATGCCCAGCTAATTTTTTTTGTATTTTTAGTAGAGACGGGGTTTCACCATGTTGACCAGGATGGTCTCGATCTCTTGACCTCGTGATCCACCCGCCTCTGCCTCCCAAAGTGCTGGGATTACAGGCTTGAGCCACCGCGCCCGGCCTGGTTCTCTTTTTTTTTTCTCCTTTGCTAGAATAAGGGTGGAGGTTCCTTTTCTGTAGACTTAAGAAAGAGGATGTGAAACTTGGTTTCATGAGTTCTAAATACTCCAAGTTATTGTTGCAAGAAGAATAGGGCTTTCAATTTTGCAGTGTCACCCTATAAATTACAGTGACGGGCAAGAGTCCTAATAATAATAATAACCTTTTTGGGCTGGGCACAGTGGCTCATACCTGTAATCCTGGCACTTTGGGAGGTTAGGTGGGAGGATCATTTCAGGCCAGGAATTCTGGACCAGCCTGGGTAACATAGCAAGACCCTGTCTCCACAAAAAATGAACAAAATTAGCTACGCATGCTAGTGCATGCCTGAAGTCCCAGCTACTTGGGAGGATTGCTTGAGCCAAGGGATCAAGACTGTGTTGAGCTGAGACTGTCCTGCTGCACTCCAGCCTGGGCAACAGAGCAAGACTCTGTCTCAGTCAGTCAGTCAGCTAATTTACTTTTGGTAGTAGGCTGATTTATTAAGACTGACCCTAGGATTAAATGTTGTCATTTGTCTGCCCTTTATTTTTCTTCCCTTAACAATTGCGGTGGTGAGCTGCCTTGTCCTGACTTTGACCCACAGTGTGTGTTCAGCCTCAGGACTTATTATGTAGATTATGCTCCTTTTAAATGTTAATGTTTCACATTTATGCTTGTGTGAATTGCTCATTTTCTGTCATAACCTGGGGGTATGGAAGGAATCTGTTGAAGACCAAGGAGGTAGGCTTTACCACAATACTGACATCTTTCTTCTCAGCTCAGGCAGGGAGCCTTGGCTAGCCTACCTATTGCAACTGCCTCAAAAGGAGGTGATTGGCAGAATCCTACCTGCTTTGCTTTGACTTTTCATTGCTAGAGTGTGCTGAAGGATGCCAGATGTTTGGGAAAACAAGTTCCTTTTGGCTTTCAATCCCTATTCTTGCCAAATTCTTACCTGCTTTTTCATGAGGATGCCCTGGCTTGCAAGAAAAAAAGACAAAAACATAAATTTGACTCTTAATTTGAGCATTCTGACCCATTTTCAGCTTTATATATCCTTGGTCCATTTTTCTTCCTGTTGTTTTGACAACTTTCATGGTGGTGAGACTGAGTGCCTATTCATAGATAGAGAGCTTTCTCTTGCGTTGAAAACAAGAATGATGGTTGATAAGTTGAACAACCACAGACAAGATTTTCAGGAAAATTGGTAACTTATTTTGAGAATTTACTGCTGTGCCGGGCGCGGTGGCTCAAGCCTGTAATCCCAGCACTTTGGGAGGCCGAGGCGGGTGGATCACGAGGATTGAGACCATCCTGGTCAACATGGTGAAACCCCGT
>NW_016107390.1:4004371-4021952 GCF_001604975.1 Cebus imitator
AAAAAAAAAAAAAAAAAAGAGAATTTACTGTTGTAAGTTACAGAAACTGAACTTAAATATTACTAAACCATATTAAATATTTGCCATATTTTAAGTTGTTCTCTGCGTTGAGTTCACGTTATAGGTGTAAAACATATTTAGTAAGTAGGTCAAATTATATTAACCTATTTTTTTTCCCATAGGTTAAAAGACACCTGACTCTTCCAGATAATTTTTCAGATTTTACCACTGGAATTTACTTATATATCCCCTAATACCTATATAATCAATCTTGCTCTGTTATGTACCTTTCATAAGTACTTGAAATGGATATGGCTTACGTATTGGGGTGTGGGTTATCCTCCAGATGAAACTCCAAGTTTATCAAACTTAAGATCCGTTATAATGCCCAGCAACAAAATAATTAAAACAGACTTGAAAAGATGAGTAGCACCCTAGCAGACTAGACATTAATGTTGGAGGTATTAAATTCCAGATCCGGCTGTACTAGGCCTTTATGAGAACTAACCTCTTAAAAAGGTCAGCAGCTTTCCTAGGCTTCAAAGTGCCAGAAAAATGAGTGAATAACCACGTTTCTGTGTGTACTTTTAGCTATTACTTTGAAAATTGTAATAACTTATATATTGCCTGTCCATTTTGAATCAGCTGTGACATCTGTATTCTTTTCATTAAATCATCTAAATTATATAAACCAATTGCCACTAATTTTTCTTGGCAATAGTGCTTTGGAAGAATTAAATATATTTCAACTGTATATTGAAGTAGCCAAAGTGACCTTCAGAAGGAATGTAAGTATCTTAAACATAATATTTTGTCTTACTTAGTTGTCACAAGGACATTATTTGGATGGTCATGTCCCCCTACTCTCAGCCCTTGCAAATCTCCATGTGCAGTGAGCAAGCAGTATTACTGCTGGAGTATATTCTTGTCTCTGAAGTAGAGACACAAAAAGGGCTGAGCTCTGGTGCTCTGTTATTCTGCTAGATTGGTCACAAATTTCTGGAGAATTGTGTTAAAATTTTTTTTTTTCCTTCACCTTTGCAGATAGCACTGTGCCCCTCTGGAATACTTCACTCACTCTAGCCACTTGTGAAGTCCTATCCATCAATCCTTCAAGTTATAGCTCAAGTTTTACCTCTTTTATCTTGCCTTCCCTTGTCACCATTTGAAAGTAAATTCTTTCTTCTGAAACTCTGTTGGCACTCTTCAGAATTTTCTTATTGCCCTTATTGCAGTTTAATTTTTTTTTCCTTAAAGAGAAGGTCTTACTCTGTCTTTGAGACTAGAATGCAGTGGCCCTATCATAGCTCACTGCATCCTCAAACTCCTGGGCTCAGGTGAACTTCCAAGCAGCTAGAACTACAGGTATGCATCCTCATGCCGGGCTAATTTAATTTTTGTTTGTTTTTGTCTAGACAAGGTCTCGCTATGTTGCCCAGGCTGGTCTTGGACTCCTGGCCTCAAGTGATCCTCCTGCCTCAGCTTCCCAAAGTTCTGGGATTACAGGCCTGAGCCACTGTGCCCAATCCTACTTTTGTTTCTTGTATACTTGCTTTTCTTTCTAGATTGTAAGATATCTTCTAACAATAGTTGCCTTTTCTTCATCTTGTTTTCTTCAGAACCTGATAAGTATTTTGTTGGCCAGAGATGTGAATGATTTAAGAATGGATTTTTAATTTAAAATTCACTTTCTTCTCCTAGGAGATAATTCAGCTTTTAAGTTACTATTTCTTAAAGGGAGGGCAATAGTCCACCTATTAGAACCCCCATTAATCCTTGTTAAAAGTGCAGTTTTCCAGAAACTAAAATTAGAACTTGTAGGTCTGGATTTTAGAAGACAGATGCATTTGTATTAAGTGCTATGGCAAGTCATATTTACATGAAAACTTAAGATTCATTCTCTTAAATTATTATGGAAATCAATAAGAAGATGTTTTTCAGCTTAGAGATGTTTATTTTATACTCAATTTTGTAAAAATATATAATTAAGACACCACAAGCCTTATAATCTAGAAAGATTCTGTACTTTTGCAGTTGAAAAAAATATGCCTTTGGAAACTAACTTCTTTATTGATACTCAGTTTTTGGTCTTGATTACTGATTTACTCACATAATAGTTCTCAAATGTATGTAGATTTAAGGAACAAAAAATAGAGATATTACTGACTGAACTAATTATAATTAGTATGTAAAGTAGAAAATTGTACAACTGCACACTCACTGATAGTCTTATCTTTCTCTGGATTGCTTTTTCTTTTTTTTGTCAATTTTTATATATGTCAGCCTAACTTGTATTATCTTGTTTAACATTTGCTGTAACTTTTTCTTTTGAGGACCCCTGGGATGAGGGCCTTGTCTTCCCTCCTGTATCACACAGCATTGTTACAATGGCTCAGAAAAGCATTTCTGAGTAATTTGAGGATTGTTTATGTTTGTTATAAAATGAAATTTGATGTATCTGACTCAGAAAATAAGCATACAAATTTTGTAGAATTCCATTTTAAATGAATTTTCTTGAGAGAGACAGCTTCAACTTGAATTTTGCAGCAGTATTTAAAATGAAGCCAATGAAAACACCTTTTTTCTTGAGATACAGGGTGTTACTTTGTCTCTCAGGCTGGAGTGCCGTATGGCTCACTGTATCCTCTACTTCTGGGCTCAAGTGATCTTTCACCTCAGACTCCCAAGCAGCTGGAACTGCCGGCAGGCTCCAGTATTCTTGGCTAATTTTTTTTTTCATATTTTTGTAGAGGCAAGATCTCTACCCAAGTCTCAGACTCATGTCATATCCTCATGCCCTTCTGCCTTGGCCTTCCAAAGTGCTGAGATTACATGCATGAACCACAGTGCTTGGCCTCAGTGAAAACACTATTCTTTATTGTGCCATTTTCCATAGGGGTTGGTGGCTAGATTGTACTTCGTGGTTGTGAAAGTAATGGTGAAGTGTAAAGGCTTTGAGCGTAGGGATCAGATCCTTGAATCAGTAGTAATGTAAGTGAGAAGTATGAATATGCTATAGACTAGAATTATCTATAATTTTTAGAGAACATTTAACTTGTTCTTAGATCTGGAGATGGAGGGGCAGTTGATTCAGACTACATTGGCTTCAAAGTGATAAATTCTGTATTCGCCTCTACTAGAACGTATAGAAAAAGAAAATAGCTTTGAAAGTATGGCTCTTTCTTCTTCTTTTTCTCAATAGTGACAGGCATCTATGAATAGTGATGAATTGAGGAAAACTCCTAGGCTAGACGTTATCTTGACAGTTGGTGGACAGATGCTCCTGATTTGAGTGTGAGACTGAGGTATTCAGAAAGCACTTCAAAACACTCTCCTATGCCAGCTAACATTATTTTCATTATATTGTGATTGAGTTTTTAGTTGCTTTATAATAATCCCTCAGATAAAGGGCGTGGTGTAAGCTGGGAAAAATAATTATGGTTTACTTTGAGCATAACAACATATAGCCATTTTTATAAATTGTTTTTCAGACCTTATTACTTATAAACTAATGTATTAAAAACACGTTAACAATTTCACCTTGAACATTTTGAATGAAAATAATAAATATTAATGTTTAAATCAAAAGTGGCCTTAATAATTTTGAAAATGGGTGCCCAGACTTACTGCATTTCTTCAGAAAGATTAACTGCTTCCTAGACAAGATACTTACAGTGATATTTGTTTTTATATTGCTAATGTCTAATATAATATTTGAGGTATAATTTGCCATGATATTTTTTTTTCTGAGTTAGTTGATGTTTTATTGAAGACATGAATCTTTACGTGATTCTCTCCATTTAGGAAGAAATTTTTACATCTTTTTCAGAGGGCATTGGGCAGGTCATTCTCATTCTGGGCTCTCTAGTTTGGAATTTGTTCTTCTTAGTCTGAAGGAAGTTGTTGACTTTCTGTGTGTATTAGAAGGGCCTTCTTAAACTTTATGCTTTGGTCTGGGGGTATGATGATCACTAGAAATGGTGAAGTTATGTGATGGCAGAATGCCTTTTATAAAACAAATTTTGACAATTATGTTGTTTTCTCCTTAGCATTTTACTCATATGCACGTACTCAGAAGCATGCACAGAACATTTAGAAATGTTAAAATTTATATGGAGCTGCTTTAATGGAGCAATTATAAAGTAAATTTAGGATGTTGCTATTTTAATGTATATCTTTTTCTCTGAAGTTTTATAGTATAATGTTTCTCTTTTATGATAACCAGTTCAAATGTAAGCATAATATAATAAAACCTTACTCATGCAGTCTAGTCTTTGCAACAAGAATATAGCAGATGTGTCAAAAATATATGAATTGTTCTTAACGTTAAACTTTTGTTTGTGAGAATAACGTTATACCTGCTGTGACCTATTAAGCTGTGTAAATTTCAGTGACTGTAAAATTAAAATGTATTCATAGCCAAAATGTGTTTGGAAATTATTTGGAATGTCTCATGCTTGGCTCCCTTAGAGATTTTATTATGTAATATGTAAAAATTTAAATCTGCTATAAAAATGGAAAATTATTAATATGCCTATGTTACTTAGAAGTCGTCTAGAAAATTACAATACCTAGGTTACATTTATCTTTTCTTAAAAAAGTTATCTGTAGGGTAATCTCACCTCTGATGTGCCTTGCCTGGGAGCAACAGAAGTGTCAACTAATACTATACAAATTTGTTTCCTGTTAGCAGTGACATTCTTTAATTCTACAAATATTTTGATACCTTCTAAAAGTAGCTACGATTACATTGGCATAGTAAATTTCCCAGGGTTAGTAACTCCTTTTTCTCTTCATTATGTAAAAACAGTAAGAAAACACAAGAATCATAAGAGTACTACTTGTTTATATTTGATAGTATAGTAGTGGAAAGAGAATGATCCCTTCCCTCCCCATCATAAGGGTTATGGCAACAACACTCCTATAACAAAAGACAGGTTAACAAAAGCATAACAAATTTATTTAATCATAGTTTTACGTGACACAGGAACCTTCAGAATGAAGACCCTAAAGGATACAGAGACAACTATCCATTTTTTAATGCTTGGGTTCAGTGAAAAATGGACCGCCATGTAGAAATAGGACTGGACAAAAAAAATTATGATCTAATACTAATAGACTCCATGCAGAAACTCAGCAAGACCTGGCTGTTCAGATTCTTCTTGGCTTCTGTCTTGTGATATTTTTTCCTCCAAGGTATGGGACAGGACCCCTCTGGAATGAGGGTCTTATGACCTGCTACTGGATACGGTAGCAGGGTCAGAGAATTTCTACACAGAATTTCTGTCTAGGCCACTTCCTAGACAGAAAGGTGAGGGGAAGGTTAGGGTAGTAATTCTAGTTTTTATGGCTGGCTTTGGAGAAGAGAGTTCTAGTTTTTATGACCTGCTTTGGTGAGGAGAAATTCTGGTTTCTATGACTTGCTTTAGGGGAGAATGAAGGGCCAATGACAGGAGGACAGGAGAAGATGAGAGAGATCTTGGTTCTGAGACTGCTTCTGATGCTTTCCAGTGTCCTTTAGTGCAAAGTGCTTTGCATGCTGAAGTGCCATATTTTGGAATATTTTCTGAGCCCAGTATTAGCCCTATTTGCCAGTGGAATATGTTGTGGCAGGTAATTTAAAAGAATGGCTTACATGCTTATTTTCCCAAGAGTATACCGTGAGCTTTTGGGAGTAGTTGGACCATCTGGGAATACATAGAAAAATAAAAGGAAAAGGACAAGAGATTACTGCATTTTGATTGGCTCCAAATTGCATTAACCCTTAATATGTATCTACTTTATAATTTTAAGATACTAATATTTGAGGAGATCTCTTTAATCAAATTACTGGTTTAAGATAATATTGTGATATTAACAAGTCTGTTTTTTTCTCCTCATATCTTTTAGACCAGAGCAGACAGGCCAGGTCAGGCTGAGATCCTGTTTATGATAAAAATCGTAGAACTCTAGGTAGTATCGATAAAACACATGAAGATTATACTTAGCTTTTAATTATGTTTTGACTCTTGCTTATGTTTGATTTAGAACTTTTTAATATTAATTTCTTTTTATTATTTTGGCATATTCAAAAAGATTTTAAGATAGTTTTTATTTTGGCAAATATATGTAACATAAAATCGGTCATTTAACCACTTTTAGACATACAATTGCTTTCATTTCTTATGTCTCTCATAACACTAAGGCTATTAAATAAGTGTTTAAGAGTATATAATAGATGTTCAGTAATAGCAGAGATTGGCCAAATCCATTTGCACATGTTACACCTCCCCTGCCTCTAACACCAATCTAGACTGTTTTTCCCAGCTGCCTTGAAGTTTTGGTGTGGCCATAAGACTGAGTTCTGGCCACTCACATGTGAGCAGAATTAATGCATGCCACCTCTAGGCGTGGCTTATAAACATCTGTGTTCAGTGTTCTTTCATTCTTCCCTTCTGATGGCAGTCATGAAACCAAGGAGATGGAAGAGCCTCTAGAAGGAAGGAGTCTGGGTCCCTGAATCACTGCCATTGAAAGGGAACATTTGTTTTAACCTTTCATGAGCCAGAAACAAAACTTGCATTATATTAAACACTAAGTTCCCATGATTTATCTCTCTTAGCAGCCAGCATTACCTTAACTGATACACTTAATAGTGATGAGAGTACATAACTTACTCAAAATGTACTTGTCATTTCTTAGGAATTGGAATTGGTAGTCAAGAAAACTAAAATTGAACTGAGGAGTGAGACATTGGGGTGTGACTCCAATTGGAGGAGTACTCAGTGTGGAACTTGATGAGATGAATAAAAGAATAATTTGGAATACTTGTTAGAGAAGTGATACAAAAACTTAAAGTTAGCAGAGAGTTATAGTATGAATAGATCAGGAGAGCAGTCTTTGGGAGTTGTAGGAGTAGGGGGGCATTGTAAAATAAGAAAAGTCTGAAAGTTGGATATGATTTAAACACTACTGGTTTTTTATAAAAGGAATTTTTCCACATTCCACATGCAGTTTGGGAATGTTTTTACAATGACTGTATTGACATACATGATACTCAGAAAAAGGTGGAATGTTTAAATGAATAGAACTGCATACCTATATATCTTGTTTCCTGGGAGTTAGATTCATTACATGAATAATTTCCCTAATTAGTCATTCTCTTAGGGAATGACTTATTTTATCCCAGGAAAATAATTGGATTATGGCTTGTTTTGTGCATATATGAAATTCAGTTTGTTGGGCTTCTATAACACCTAAATATAAGTGAAATTTACCTTGTGTTTTGGACATGCAAAATATTGGATAGAATACTTAATTCATTTTACTGGCATTTATTCTTCATATTTAAAGCTGATACAAGTTAACCTTTTGGGCCTTAAAACTGAATTTTATCAGATAATAAAAAACAGTAGCTAGGGCCTGGCACAGTGGCTTATGCCTGTAATTTTTGCACTTTGGAAGGTTAAGGCGGGCAGATCACCTGAGGTTAGGAGTTCAAGACCAGTCTGGCCAGTGTGACAAAACCTTGTCTCTACTAAAATTACAAAAAAATTAGCTGGGCACAGTGGCACATGCCTGTAATCCCAGCTACTTGGGAGGCTGAGGCAGTAGAGAGTCACTTGAACCCAGGAGGCAGAGATTGCAGTGAGCAGAGATCATGCCACTGCACTCTAGTCTGGGAGACAGAGTGAGACTGTCTTTTAAAAAAAAAAAAAAAAAAAAAAAAAAAAAAAAAAAAATAAAAAAAAAAAAAAAAAAAAAAATTCCTAAAAAAAAGCTTTAAAGTGAAGAATTAATAATTAAAAATATACTACGTGACTGACTTGATGTTTCCAATTTTCATCTCCTATGTAAATAGCACAGAATACACACAATCATTGACTTATGGACACCCATGTCCCCAATTGTGTGTATGTTGAAAATGGTTATAAAACATGGGGATTTTCTTACCTCCTGTTCATAATCGCTTCAGCTACAGATCAGATCCTTTCTAAACAAGTGGTAAGAGACCATCTCAGCTGAGCCTTGAGTGGTGTTTTAGAAGCAATTGCCACCTCAGTTGAAGAGGAAAGGTCTTCTGTTTTCTTATGCATAGCATCTAGTGTAAAAAGAATGTAGCTCTCTTCTTTGACTTTACAGTTATTCCCATACTTTAATAGGTGTAATCACAGAAATGTTGTATATTCAGCATAACTGGATTCTGACTTATAATTTATTTTAAAAATAGAAGTACTATTCAAAGGGATTTGAGATTCCAGGATTTCTTGCAAGTATAATGTAGAATGTGTGTTTTATGATCTAAATTAAAATTAGCTGGACTCGAAGTCAAAAGAACTGGTTTAATAACGTGTCTCTTAACTTGAAATCTTGGTTTCTTAATCTGTAAAATCACAGTAATACTAGAATCTTGCTGTTGAAAGTAACCTATGGGGCAGTTTAATACCACCTTTAACTCAAAACTCAGATTTCTTTTATAACATCTTTGATATGTGGCCATCCAGTGATGGAGTGCTCCATGTCTTTCTTTTCTTTAATCAGGTGCTTAACAGCTTTGAAACTCTTGAGCATAGAATACCTATGGGAATATTCACATGTGACTTGTCTCTTTAATGTGCAGTGAGGAGAATGAAAGCAAATTATTAAAATACCAAGTAGTTTAACTACTAGAGAGTGCTTTTTCAATTAATGACTTGTAGGAACTAGCTACCATTTATATTAATAATTTTTAAAAATCATAAACTAAATTTTAAATCTCTGACAAAGTAAATGCCGTTGGAACCCAGCCTGTTCATCATGTGAAGTCTGCCAGTGCTTCTAGGATTTTTGATACTACCTAGTCCTTGAAAATTAAAAATCTTGACCCACAATTTAAAAACCACTGGGTTAAGGCTCTTCTTGGGAAGACATTTCGATTACCTAGGGTACAATAATAGTAAATAAAAGACTTTAATACAAATTGAAATTATATGGAAGTTACTTAACATTTCTAGAGTAACACTAAACCACATTCTTTCATGTATTATGTGTTATGGGTAGCATTGCCTGTAAGAGGTAGCAACAAGCTGAGTTTGTGAAGAAACAAAACTTATGAGCGAGCTAAGGAGCTGGTTGGTAGGGTGTGGAAGACGCCCCAGGCATACTGAGATCCCTCCAGGGCTAGGAGGGGAATGGGAAAGAGAGACTGGAGACAGAAGCCAGACTTGACACAATTCCTCAACAAGATAAGGAAAGTGGTTTAATCACCTTCCAGATCTAACGTGCACAAGGGCTACCTACATTCTTTGGATGAACTGTTAGTATTATTAGAATGACCGGTTTTTCCATGTATTAGCCTCAGTGGATCTTCGTTCCTTGTAACTGAAAGAGCTCTAATAGAGCATTAAGGTCAAAGACCACTATCAGGGTTACATATTTTGCTGAGGCCTACTTCTGAATACCATTCTAGACATGACCCCTTTCCATTGTTTTTTCTACATCATCATCATAAAATGTGAGGTAATTATTCGTTTTTAATTTCTTGGCTCTCTGAATTTAAAATTCTGTTAGGTATTCTCATTGCTTGATTTGTGTTTATTATAGAAATGAAGAGTTTGTTTTGAACTATGCATTGCTTGAGTTTCTGCTGAGGAAGTCCATATCACTGTGTTAGGTTTTTTGCATCTCAAAGTCTTGGATTAGGTTTTGCCATCATTGTTAGTGCATCAGCAGACCACTACATTATTCTCTTAGTGGTATGCCAGTCTTTGACTTAATATTTGTAAGTATTTAATAGTACCCCATACATTATAAATTAAATTGTATTTGGTACCTGCTAGACTTTATGAGGAATTATTCATATTTAAGAGGAAAACATCAACTTGTTACTTTAGTGGCACATTTTAGTTCTTAAAAGATACAACGTAGGTTTATCAAAATGAGAATGTTTACCAGACCCGCTAGGATCATTTGGTTCTGTGATTCTTATTTATGAACATTTTCTTACAGCTTTGTTCTAATTACTCCATTCTCCCTTAGGTAAAGGATATCAGAATTGTGATTATATGAAGGAACCGTTCTTAAAAACTATGTATTCTTGGAAAATATTTCTTACGAGAAGAAACTTTTAAAAGTCTTAATTTTTCCTTACAGACAGATTTTTTTGCAGTGTTGTCATTGATAAAATGCAAAATGATTTCAGATAGTTTAGAAATTGTTGACAGATTTAACTAACAAAAACTGTTGATCAAATGCTGTAACAACACATTTCCTGAAGTCAAAGCCATCATTATTCTGTTAAATTTTCAGATCTTACATTCACATCCCATTTACCCTAAGTATTATCACTAAATGGAGTATTCAGCTTACAGACGTATCAACTTCCCCAACTTGATTTTCCTAATGGAAACAAATTCTTTTTTTTTTCCTCCCCTAAGAATGGCTTTTTATTCATATGTGATAAAAAGATAAGTCATTTGGTAACACTTTATAACCTGTTTTCAAAATAATGAAAATTTTCTCTTTTTTTTTTGTTTCCCTCATTTATTTAACAAGAAGAGGTATTATATACTGTTTCTCTGCACATTTTTAGAAAAAGAATGATCTCCCCCTGCTTTGTAGAGAATGATCCCATATTTTGTTTAACACCAGATAGTATCATGACATTGTTAATACAATAGGATTCACCTGGTTTGAAAGTACACACAATCAGACTTCTGTTATTAGTCACATATTTCTCAAAACATCTGTCTGTCAAAACCAAAGCCAATCCAGTATAATGAACTTTTCAGACCCATGTTAATATTTGAAAATATTTAGTAAACTGTAAAAGCAGTATACAAAAGTATTTCCATCCAAGGTGTAAATTGGTCATATTGCCCAATACCAGTAGCATAAAAGGAAGCCACTATGACTACACTAGTAGTGGGTGACAAAGTTAATTTCTGTTAAGCCACAATGGAGATTTATTATAGAGAATTAGTAATGGTACTTGTTGGATGAAGCCACTCTTTCTTAATGTAATTATGCCCAATTTTCTGGGTGGGTTCACAGTCTTCTAGAGTAGTATTGGGATGTTAACACCATTGATATGTTTTTAAAGACAGATTACTTCAGGCTTTAGTAAGGACTCTTAGTTCTGTCTCGAACTAATAATACCTTAAAATATTTTGCTTTTTCATGTCCCAAAAATATTGATCAGAAGGATATTTGTGTTCACATGGAAACTGTAGGCATTCAGACCAGTGATTTTACTCCACTTGAAATTTAAAGGATTCTTATGAGTGCTAGTTGAGTATGCCAGCTTTAGAACATAGTCAATATTGAGTAAATACAGAATATTTTACCTAATAGGCGCACACAGATGGCATTACAATGAATTTACTTCTGATTAATCTTGTTTTTTTTTTAATACGATTTTCTTCTCAGGAAAATGTCATTTTGATATATATTGTGCCATGATAAGCAATGCACTAGTGTTATTAAAGTCTTTTTTCAAATAGACAGATTTTTATAGAATTTGGAAGTAGACAAAAATATTAAGTCAATTTATGTTTAGATTTTTAAAAAAATGTGAAAACTTTTCTGTATTCTCCTCTCTGTGCCAGATAGGTGTTTGGCACATAGTACTTAATAGCTATTTAATAAATGACAGAATTTCTTGTCCTAAAATTGTTAGGACACATGGAAGGAAATTCTGTTGCATCTAGGTTTACTGATACATATGAGAAAGAGTTACATCTGTTTTAGTGAAATACAAAATTAAACCAGGTGATCTTTATGACATAGAGCATTCTTACAGTGACATAATATCTTTGAAATTGCCGGGCGCGGTGGCTCAAGCCTGTAATCCCAGCACTTTGGGAGGCCGAGGCGGGTGGATCACGAGGTCAAGAGATCGAGACCATCCTGGTCAACATGGTGAAACCCCGTCTCTACTAAAAATACAAAAAAAATTAGCTGGGCATGGTGGCGTGTGCCTGTAATCCCAGCTACTCAGGAGGCTGAGGCAGGAGAATTGCCTGAACCCAGGAGACGGAGGTTGCGGTGAGCTGAGATCACGCCATTGCACTCCAGCCTGGGTAACAACAGCGAAACTCCATCTCAAAAAAAAAAAAAAAAAAAAAAAAAAAAATCTTTGAAATTGGTCAGTGGAAATCTTATCAACACCTAGTTTATTCTGTTGGAATTTTCAAGATATACTATACCTTAACTTAGAAACACTCCAATGAACCTGTATTCATTAGTTTTTTGTTGAGTTAAAGAAAAAATATTTTTACGAAGTGGACACATTGTTTAATTTTGTTTTGCATTTTACTAGATTGCAGTACAAGGCCAGTAAATTAAACCTAGGCAGTTCTGTTCTAATTACACACAACTTCTCTTGAGTATCAGATATTCAAATCCATTTTATGAATATGGTAGAGAGAATAACAACTGTAAAACAAAGCAGTGTGCATGTAAGTGACTGTTAGCGTGCATTTCAGAAAGGATAAATGCTCACCATATGGTACAATTACTGTGTCCAAGTTTTCAAATTAGCTTCTCTCATCCTCCTTATTACTGTCTTTAAAAAGAGAGGAAAAAACCCAACATGATTTATCTACTCTGCAGCAGAACTCTTGACGCAAAACAGCAGCCCAGTTCTGTCCAGTTTTTTTTTCCCCCTTAGCATAATAGAGGCTGTCGGACTTTTTTATACTAATTACTGTGTGAGCCTCAGATGAACCCCCTTCAATTCACAGGGCTTTGTTAAGGGAGGAGCTGTCAATGTGTCTGCCCGTTTGCAGCTGTGCTGTGGCTTTAGCTTGCTTAACATTATGCTGCTTTTTAGACTTGACAGAAGGGATTTTTTTTCTTTTTTTCTTTTTTTTTTTTTTTTTTTTTATTAAGGCAAAGCAGCCTTGTAGCGAAATGGTTTAAGCAGCTGCATTGTAGGGAAGCACAAAGAAGTTATTATTGTGTCTGTTTAGGGGGGTAGGATGGAGGGGGAGATATTCGGCTGCTGTTGATGCCGATTGTTGACTTGCCATCTGCCAGATAGGGAGAAGAAAAAAATGACAGCTCCAGCAGGGTGTTCAAGAGGTTGTTTGGAGAGACGCATAAACATGTGCAGATGTCGAACTGAATAATGGCTAGAACTTGAGACGGTTTATGATGCTGCTGATGTTTGTGCATATACAGAATGAATGTATGTGTGGATTTGGTTAACCAAGGGTACATACTAATTACCATTGTTTTCCTGCCTCCCCCCTCCCTTATTTTGTTAATTAGTTTAGGAGTTTAAGAAAGCAACTTCTCTAAATGGCAATACAAACTTTCTTATTTCTCCATATTGATGACAGATACCCGTTTGGTTTAATGTTAGGTGTGAACTGGTAACTGACAAGAGGAGCTTTTGATTAAGAAATCAGTCAGGTGATTTGGTATGATCTTAATGCATACATGAACGTTTTAACACTAGTCAGCACTTAAACTATTTTAAACTGAATCGATTTGTTTTATAGCCTACCACTAGGGGTGAGGTAAAGAGTACCCAGTTTATTTTGTAGGTAATTCCATAATTTTGAACTTAAATGTCCTTAGTTGTGAAACAGTTTAGTAACCTGGCCTTTTTGATCAATACATATTCTTTTTCTCATAGTTGTCATGGATTCTATAAATGACAGGTGTGCATTTTCATCAAGCATTAATGAGTTGGCTGTATATTTCCTTTTGATACATTCTTGTCATTAGGTGTTAGAGATTTGATATATATGGAATGTTTTCAAATGCTGTGATAACACTTATATTTAGATGGAAGTGAGTATGTTTACTTAAATGTCTGGTTTATTACTTTCACCTTAAATAATTAAGAAGAAACAGTGACCTTAGGTAAAATTTTTACATGTTACTTGTTTTCTAGAACACCAAAAATTTTTGTAACATTTCAAAACCAATCATAATATGAATGGAATAACTAGAAAACAAAAAGAGAAGCTCTGACTTTTCTTGTTTTCCCTTTTTTTCCCCCAAATGTGTACTTATATTACAAAAGAATATATGTGTGGAGAACTAAAAAGTGCTAATTTTAACTTTTGGAATTCATACCTTCCTGAAACATTTAAGGTTTTGTTGCATAATTATTAAGCAGAAATTGTCTAAAGCATGGTTGAAAGGCCAACGTACTGACAGAGCTTTGTATCCAGAATGATGTCTTTCTGAAAGGATTAAGGGAAGGTTACCTCTTATTTTCAACTTTTCATAAAGAAATATAGAGGTCAGGTCTATCCATAAAAACTTTGTTTTACTGTCAGTTTTTACTCAGGTGACTGTAATCTGTGTTTGCTTAAAAGGCATAGAAAATCATCAGCCACCCTGACTTTTCCTTTGTCTCATGTATTTATTTCTTTTATATAGGTAGCCATGAATATACCCATATTTGTGTGTAGCATTATGTCCATGTGTTTATAGTTTCATAGACAATCGTAATATCCCTACTAAGTTTGGAGGCAAGCAGTATGCCATTTTTTAAGTAGAGGGTTTTGTTATTAAAGTGAGAAAGTATGGTTTGCCAGTGGTCAGGTTATTAATGAGTGACTGGTAAAAACAAGCTTATGCTAGCTTCTATACACAAGCAAACTTCCAGATCTATGCTTTATTAACATATGTTACTTCTAATTCCTTCAGAGCCATTTGCCAAATCTTAATATTTCAATCACCTTAGTATGTATACTTGCCTAAGGCAGAATGTCTTTGAAGTTATGAAGACTAGATTTAAAAATCACTTAACTTAGATGAGTGAATTTACTGATAGTCACTTAAGCTCTTTAAATGTGAATTTCTTCATCTTTTGAAAGAAAGAAACAATAAGTGCTATTTAGGGATCTTGTGAAGACAACATGAGTTAATATATTTAGAATGTCCTGAATGAATTAAGTAGTAGCTGTTAGTAATGTTTTTATTAGGTGTTATATGCAAGTCTAGAGCTCTGTAGCTATTACAATTGGAGTATTTATATAATGCTCTGACTATTGCAGAGTAAAAATACCAAGCTATAGAGGCTGTTTAAAAGAATGATCACAGATAGCTGGTTGCTTCTTGGAACTGTATATTTATTTAGTGATTTATGATGGTTTATAAATATGGAGGGAAATCAGTTGTTTAAAGAAAATATAAACACAGTTTTATTTAAAAGTATTTTGGAGGTATGGTATTAGTGGTTATGTAGCGATGATGTTTTCACATTTTATTCCTTTTTTTTGAGATGGAGTCTCACTCTGTCACCCAGGCTGGAGTGCAGTGCCGTGGTCTTGGCTCACTGCAACCTCCACCTCCTGGGTTCAAGTGGTTGTCCTGCCTCAGCCTTCTGAGTAGCTGGGGCTACAGGTGCATGGCACCACACCCAGCTAATTTTTGTGTTTTTAGCAGAGGCGGGGTTTCACTGTGTTGGCCAGGGTGGTGTCAAACCCCTGACTTCATGATCTACCTGCCTCGGCCTCCCAAAGTGCTGGGATTACAGGTGTGAGCCACCATGCCCAACCAGCTGATTTAACATTTTATTCTATAAAATTATTTTTCTACTTAAAGTAACCTCAACTTATTTTGGAGCTGAATTTTTCTCTGCTATGGCCAGTACTTAAACTGTATTTAGGTTATTAAGATTTTGGAATGCATAGTTAATAAACATGATTGTAATATGAGCAAACAACAGTAAAAATAACATTTCTTCTCCTCATGGAGGTTTAAAGCATTATTTGATTGTCACAGCTCTTTATTTTGCTGATGAAGAAACGAATCAAGCTCACTTAGGGATGAAAGTGCTGAGATAAGCAGAAGTGTTTTCTTAGAGAAGAGGATATGGCTTTGGTCGACAGGAGGAAGTCGGTATACTCAGTAGAGTATGATTAATTCCCACACAGATGTAGGTGATGGTTCTTCACGTTTTTCTTTTCAAATTGTTGTTTTGGTCCAGCATTCACAGTAGTAAATATTACTCAATAATTTTGGTTGATGAGTCAAGGGATGTTGTACCTGGGAGAGCTGCCTAATTTAGTATTTAAGAGTTGTTTATAGGACTGGGTATAGTGACTAAGAACTTCTGTTTTGGTTTAAAAGAATAAGTTGGTTACACTAGAAAAATAACCCTCACTTTTGAATGCAGTGCTAATAATGTTTAATGGCACATGGTGATGGGTGCCAGTATTTCTAGATAGATAGTCAAGTGTTACAGCCTACATTTTTAAGTAATGGGATGTTTATAAAAAACAACTTATAGTACCAAAGAAGTAGAAATATCCATAGCCTATGAAATGTATCACAAATGAGAATGAAACTGTGAGGACATTTTCACAAATAAGTGAAACCGTACTTGGTGTATTTTGAGGATAATTCAGAAAACTTCAGAAACTTTTAGCTTTAATGTGTATTTGAATTGTGCCTCATAAAAATCCTGCATGAATAGTAATTTTTAAAAATATTGGCCAGTATGTTGAAAACAGAGTATTTCACTGTCTGACATATTCTTTAAGGCATCTTGCTAAATGTTTTGGCTTAAAATTTTTAATGTGTTTTAGTTTCAAAAAATCTGATTAAAGATGTGGGTAAACTTGGTAGCACTTTTTAGAACAGAAGATGATTAAGATACAAAAGCAGGAAAAGCATAAACCGTGAAGTTTGTCTATTTTTTTGGCCAAGCCAGTCACTTAGTTGCTTGACACTGGAACACAGCATCAAAGTTCATAATTTTATACTTTTAAGCAAAAATGCATAGAACAGCAGCTGTTGTTTCCTGGCATCTTTTTGAAGAGATACTTAAGTATATATATTTATTATAGAAAAGAATTTTATGACATGACCTTCTTTCCCTTCCCCGAATTTGTAGTATGTAAACTGTTAACCTGGTTACTTTTACCTTTTGTTTTAGTAAAAAAAGATTTAAAATTTAATTTAAAATTTTTTGATCTTAAAATATCCATGATTTTATATACTTTAAAATGAATAAAACTGTTTAATTCTAGTAGATCAAATTTAAAAAATCTAATTTATTCAAAATTATGCCAGATAATGGCATAGTTCCTGAGTGGAGAACTATACCTTAAATTATAGAAGCAAGGACTTTTTTGAAAAAGTAAATACAAATCTAGATAAAACACATTTTTACTAAATGGCAGTCAGTGTCATCCATGTGAGATCTTGCTGTGTGAAAGTAAATTTGCCGTTTACCTGCTTGTAATAATTTTTATCTTCCTTCAATAGAAGTTTTTTTTTTCTTTTAATATTAGGGTTCCCCCCCACTCTTGTGGGAGAAGTGGTGGGACCTGGAAAGTTGAATAGTGACTAATTAACTTATGTACAACTCTGACATGAAGATTAGCACTTTTTATATTCTTTTTTGTTTGTTTGTTTGTTTGTTTGTTTTGAGACGGAGTTTCACTCTTGTTACCCAGACTGGAGTGCAATGGCGCGATCTCGGCACACCGCAACCTCCGCCTCCTGGGTTCAGGCAATTCTCCTGCCTCAGCCTCCCCAGCAGCTGGGATTACAGGCACGCGCCACCATGCCCAGCTAATTTTTTGTATTTTTAGTAGAGACGTGGTTTCACCATGTTGACCAGGATGGTCTCGATCTCTTGACCTCGTGATCC
>NW_016107390.1:4021973-4026146 GCF_001604975.1 Cebus imitator
GCCACCATGCCCAGCTAATTTTTTGTATTTTTAGTAGAGACGTGGTTTCACCATGTTGACCAGGATGGTCTCGATCTCTTGACCTCGTGATCCACCCGCCTCGGCCTCCCACAGTGCTGGGATTACAGGCTTGAGCCACCGCGCCCGGCCCCTTTATATTCTTAAAGGCCTGTCATGCCACTGGATTATATAGGGTTAGTTACTTAGGGTTTTGTATATCAAAAAAAACTTTAATAACTGAATGCTGGGAAACTTTTTTTTTTTCTGTGAACTAGCAAAAGGAATAAAACATCCAGTGTACACTGACTGGCTTAGATTCTAGAATTGATAATTCTTATGCTATGTAAAGATTCTTAGTTTAAGAATCAGTTACGAAAACTCAGTGGGTGCTTTAACTCTACATTGCCAATTTGTCGTTTGCATTATATTTTATTAATAAATGAGTGATTTGTAACAAACTAGTATATTGTTCTTGGCTGCTTTTAAGAAGACACTTTGGAACTAAATTGTTACCCTCCTCAAATTACTTTGTTTTTACTGATAGATTGTATATTGTGATGTCATGCAGTTTTTAAAACACATTATTCTACAGAGAACAAAATAGTAACTTTGAGTATTTATGCAGTGTAAAGTCCTTATATAGTTTTTTATTTTATTGTGTTTTGGATGACTTCAATGATACTGATGCTTCCATGAATTTTCCTTCGTGATTCCTTGGTTTTAAGAAAATCTTTCCTTTTGAAGTCAGTGGAAACATTTTAAAACAGCAGTATTATGCTTATACAGGTACAGATAATGATGAGGAAGGAAATATTTATGTATACAAACAAATATGCCCATTTCATTAAAAAAATTCATTTTTATTAGAATGATAGGTAAAGATTGTTTTCTGAAATTTCTGTCTATGTGTTAGGTAATACTGCCCTCAGAGGGCCAAGGTAAGTAAATTCATTTTTTTAACATTGAGAAGCAGCTTTTCTATTTATATTATCTATAAGCTTTCTTTGAGGAGTGCTCAAATTGCTTATTTGAGTAATTGAATAGTGTTTGATTTGTGGTTGCGTTTCTTTGATTTGTTCTGTTCCTTTAAAATGTTAGATATATCTGTGCCCTTCAATTTGACAGTGTCATGTAAGCCATTCAGTTGTATTTTAAGAAAATGATAACATGACTGGCCACAAATTGTCAAATTAGATGGGTTTATAGAAGGTATAAGACGATTACATGGGAAAGTTAAAATGATTTTTCTTGGCTGATGTGTTTTACCTTTTGTGTCTTTGATAGCAGATATTCTAGTATTCAAAATTATTTGAAGCCATACTTTTGAATATAGAGCGTTATTCATTAAAATGGAAGCAGAGATTGCCTTTAGTTTTAAAAACTTAAGCATAATTACATCTTTCAAATACAACATGAATCAAGATTAATTTACTTCTTAATTTACTATATGCAATGTCTACATAAATATAGTAGAAGTGGAAATACACTGTTGTTCCTGTACTCTTACAAAAGCATACGTTTTTAAAATAGAGGTAAAAGCCTAATATTGATGTGTGGTGTAACATTTCTTTGAGTTAAGAGTATTGGGGATTAAATGATTATTACTTTATGTAATGAGAAAGGAAGAGTGGGGAAGGCTTGATCTGAAAATAATGATTATATCCATGTAACAAACCTGCACGTGCACCTTCTGAATCTACAGTTTTAAAAATCCAGAACAATGAGGTGTGGCCTTTTTTCTTTTTGTATGGAGTAACTTTCTTAAAAGATAAGTTGAAAGAAACAGTGAAATGTTTAGTAGTAAATTCAGTGGAAGGAAGACTTTCGATTTTTTTGCCCTATAGTTAATTGCTGAATTAAGAAAGGTGATTTCTATGGTAGTTGTATTGTCAGTTTTTCACTGAGATTTCATTGGTTAAGCATAAGTGATACTCAATTCATTATTGTTAGTACTAGTAAGAGATGAGGACAGGACATAAGCAAAGTGATTATAAAAATATGAATTTTATCCACAAAAAATCAGTACCTCCTTTGCTCAGCTAATGTGGAATAGTGATAGTCTAGACAAATTAAATGAACAAATTCCATTTTATTTTAAACACTCTACTTAATTTTGTATAGTCTAACATATTGTACATGTTAGATACTCACTAAATCTCCTCTGATTGGTTTCCTTAGCCTTACTCTGAGATGTTTTATTCACTTAACAAATGCTTACATAATGCTTGCTATGAGCCAGATGTTGTTCTACATGCTTTACAAACATTATTTCTTCATTATTATTGTCCGCATTTTCCAGAAGAGGAAGCTGAGACCCAGAGATTAAACAGCATTCACTGTATCTCAGTCACACAGCTAGTGAGTGACAGAACTGACATTTGAACCCAGGCAGTCTGGCTTGAGAGTGTGCGCTCCCGACCATTGTTTGAATCTTAACTCTGCCCTTTACCAACGGGTCCCAGTGTCTGAGAGCCTCAGCATAGCTCTCTGTGGAAAGTGTGAAGACTGCAGCACCAGTCTCTCAGTGCAGCTGTGAAGAGGTCTCTTGTAAGTGAAGCCTGAGCACAGTGCTTGGCTAAGGACATTCATGTTTACTTTTTTCCTAGCTCTTACCATTTCTTCCTCTCACCACTTACGTGCTATGATACAAGTCTCAATCAGCACATTGTCTAAGAAAAACAAAGGAGGGGGAAGAGAGGAGTTATGAAGGGCATGAATTCTTCCTCAGAATAATGGAGCTCATGGTTTGATGCAATGCCATTTTAGGGTCCATACTACTGGACTTTTATTGCAGGAATAACTCCTTGGTAAGAGTCTAAGATAAAATTCTATGTTTTTCTTCTGTAGAGCATTGATGTTAGTACAGGAGTGGGGTGGGTGGGTTGGACCACTTGAGAGTTTTTTCAGATGGCGCAGGCCACCTCCTGATGAGCAAGCACTACAGCCTGCCTTCTCTGCAAACTCCCAATTACTGCTGTATGAAGCACCATTATTGTTATTTGTCATACTCATCAGGCATGTTCTAACAGAAAAATGGACTGAGCCGTACAAGGTTGTGTTACAGAGAGACTTCTCCATTTGAGAGAGCTTTCCTGACATAAGCATAGTCTTCATTTTGAATAATGGTAGGTTTATTTATTCATTGAATTAATGGTTATTGCCCACCTATGCTGTGGTAGTTGCTTGCATTATGGACTCGCTGCTTCCATATTTGGTATTCATTAAGGTTATTTATTGCAGTATATATAGAATGTATAATATATTTTGATAGTATAAGGTGGTAAAATTGGAAATATTTACAGTAAGGAAGTTGTAAAGTTTTTGATGAAATTATTTTTTAAATTGGTCTATATTTATAATAGTTTAAAATTCTATGACTATACTTTTTGAAAATGGTGCAAGAATGACTGTTAAATGCAGTATGTGGAATTGGAAACTTTGCTTTAATGCAAAAAGCAGATTAAAAAGAAAGCTCTGCTTTCACAACCTACAAGAGCGTAAATATAAGCAAAATAATAATTTAGCTCACATTTAGCCCAGCAGGAAGCTGAGTATAGACTGAGTAATTCTCCACAACGTATCTACTGCTATTTAAACTAAACTCATGGTTTTTCTTCATTAAATTGCCAGGATGTTTTCTGTTGGCTAGTCTGTGTAGATGCTTTGTTCTGTGTCTCCACTCCACACTCCTGTGCCCTCCTTACTCACTTTGCTTTTCTCTTAAGAGTAAAACTGGGTACTGTAACTCTATTAAGATGTTATTATGTTTAAGAGAATAATTTAAAAGCATCACTTTGGTTAAAAGTGTAATGTTTCCTAAAAACATGTGTAACAGGAATTTGATTAACTGATTTACCGAATATCATGAAACAAATAGCAGAATACTTAAGGGTATATGGTAATTATGCAGTTTTCTGGAAAGCAAAAGAAAATTGTAAAGCAGATAAAAGTACTAACAAACCAGCCATACTGAGATCTTAGAGAAGTTGGCACTCTAACGTCTTGTGGTACTCAATGCATAGGTATTTTTCTTATCATCTCATCAGCTTCAAAGCAAAACATGGACCCCGGCTTTCTTTAGGAAGTAGATATAAAAACTGTACTTAATATTGCTTCTTGGCCTTTTGGCTAAGATCAAGTGAAAACTATTCTTTTTTTTTTTTTTTTTTTTTT
>NW_016107390.1:4026227-4031982 GCF_001604975.1 Cebus imitator
GCGCCACCATGCCCAGCTAATTTTTTGTATTTTTAGTAGAGACGGGGTTTCACCATGTTGACCAGGATGGTCTCGATCTCTTGACCTCGTGATCCACCCGCCTCGGCCTCCCCAAGTGCTGGGATTACAGGCTTGAGCCACCGCGCCCGGCCTGTGAAAACTATTCTTAATATAAAAATGATAAGTTCATGCATTATGCAATAGACGAAGAATTTCTTGACTATAATATACTTCTCAAAATAATCATGAAGGAACATATGTGGCAAAGCAGGGGAATGTGGGTACATCTGGAAAGCCTTGAAGGCATCTTGGAAACACAACACAAAATCACTACAATTGTAAACACTTTCCATGTGGCCAGTTGCAGTGGCAACATTGACCAGTCCAAGAGCAGACAAACATCTCAATGACCTAGATCTCACCTGGGTGAAAAAACCAGGAAGAGAAATTCAGGTGGTTAAAAGTATGATCTTATTAATCAATATTATGCAGTAATCAGTGAGAAAGACAAGAATGGACAATATCGTAAAACCTGATACTTCCTAGATGAAGGTATCATAAAACTGTTACCATGCTTTTGATTGTGTTGTCCTGAGGCTTCAAGGAGTAATGGTTGCAGTGCCTCATCTTGGAATCAACATAGCAGCAAATTGGAGAATCCTGTGCTGATACTCTTCCCAGTCCCTTCCCCCACAGTTATACGTCAGACCCACAAATATCATTGACTATCTTTTTCTCAATCTATGAAATGCTATTTAGAAGTGCCAAGGAATAGAGAAGCTGTTGCCATCCCTCAGTATGACATTCTGGATCACTAAGAATGGTTAAAGAAATGGGAGACATTTTCACTTAAAATTTTAATTACTCACCTCATCCCCTTTTCTTCTCCACCTCTCACAGCTGCCTACTAGACGTAAAGCTCCACGAGGGCTGGGACTATGCTTGCATCATTTATTGCCGCATTCTTAGTGCTTGTACATATTTTGACACTCACTGAGTATTCGTGAATGAATAACTATCAGCCAATTTTCCTCAATTCTAAGTAAAAATATTTAAAGTGGCTTTTTTGATCTAGGTGCTCTTGAGCAGTATCTTAAAAGGATTGAGTTGGGCAGGATTTTATAATGCTTAGACATTGCTCAATTTTCACAGACTATTAACACATCCAAAGCTGGTTGATGACAAATGGTCAAAGACATTGCATAGACATCAAAATAGAATTTAACACTTTTAAGTTGCCTGAGGGCAAGGAAGGAACATGTTTCAAGACACAATAAAAGATAAGTGATAACCTAAAAATTTAGGTTTGCAGGAGCTGGAAAATCTAATCAATATGTATTTAATAAGTACCTATAATATGCAAAAGCACTTTCATTTAAAAAGTTACATTTCATATTGTCCCTTTGCAGTTGAAAAATTATTATGCTAGTTTATTGCAATGTAGATAATATAAACAGAATTCTTCAGGAACTTTTTTTTTTTTTTTTTTTTTTTTTTTTTTTTTTTTTTTTTTTTTTTTTTTTTTTTGAGATGGAGTCCCGCTGTGTTGGCAAGGCTAGAGTGCTGTGGCACGATCTAAGCTCACTGCAACTTCCACCTCCCGAGTTCAAGTGATTCTTCTGCCTCAGCCTCCCGAGTAGCTGGGATTGTAAATTCTCACCACCACACCTAGCTACTTTTTATATTTTTAGTAGAGATAGGGCCTCGTCACATTGACCAGGCTGGCCTCAAGTTATCTGCCTGCCTCAGGCCCCCAGAGTGCTAGGATTACAGTAGTGAGCCACTCTGCCTGGCCTAGGATTAGTTTTAAGACATCAATAAAATACAGTTATGATCAGTTCAGTGACAAGCACATTTCTTTTACTCCCTGAGAGGCATTAATAGGCTTCCACTTAGAACTAATCGTATGCCTCTGTATAAAACTGTAATCGATAATTTTAAAGACTGTAAATGTTTTATTTATCATCATGCGTTTCTTCAGTAACTATAATTGGTTACTGATATTTAAGATGTATCACATAATTATGGACTCTATATCCAGTATTTTTTGTGTTAATACTTATTTGTGAAATCCGTTAGTAGAAAAGATTCTGCCATATTCTTTTAAGGAGTTCATATGTGAAAATTTGTTTGGTGTCTGTCAATAAGCAACTACATATTTACTACATTGTGAATTATGAAATTAAATAGATTTTATACTGAAATTAACATTAGATCTGTTTTTTTCTTAGGTAAAAATTGACTCATGAAAACTTTAAGAGTATTGCCAAAGATAGTTTCTTAAAGAATGTAAATTTGTTTTTATGGAAAACTGCCTTTTTTTGGTTTAAAGCTGCTCTTTGAAAAATCATAAAATGTTTATATTTTTAGCGTACTGTACTTTTGTGTATATCATTTGCTGTTTTCTTTGGAAGACTAGTAACCCCTCTGATATCCAAAAGAAGTCAAAGTATTAGTCTTTTTTGGAAGACTAGTTATCCCTCTGATATCCAAAAGAAGTCAAAGAATCTGACTTCTGCTCTTTTCCTTGGAAGACTAGTTACCCGTCTGATATCAAAAATAAGTAAAATTATTAGCCTTTTATGAAGTTAGAATTAGGACTAGGTTCTGGAACACAATGTAGCCTTAAAATATAATCGAATATTCATCATTATCTATTTGTGTGGTCACTGTGTTTAGATGCTGGATAACCTTTTCACTTCTTTATATAACATAAATGTTTCATATAAGAGAGACATTTTTAAATGAACGCCTCATTTGTGTAAATACTTGTGAATAAATACAAACTCATTAGTGGGAAATTTAATGTGTGGTTTGTAGATAGATTATGAATTATGTTATCATAAGTGGTAATGGTATCATTTAATAACCAAATCAGATACTTGAAATGTGCCAGGTAAAGTTCTAAGGGCTTTTACATTATGTCCTTACAAAAACCCTTTCGGTGGATAAAAACTATAATTTCTGTTTTTCAGATAAGGACACTGAGATGTAGGGATGTTAAGTTCATGCATCTAATAAATGGTACAGTTAGGATTCAAACCCAAGCTGTGTGACTCCAGAATCCTTCCTCTTAACCATTACATTGTTCTACCTAGAGCATTTTAATGATAAGGTGGAGTGGGAAAGAAACTGAAGGCTAATTTCAGAAGTTTGTTGACCTCATATTGATCACAACAATTTGTTGTACCTATTGTTACACAACATAGCATTTCTTTAAAATAAAATTTCTTTAGTTCTGAAAATGTGACCACATGCTTTTCACATTGACAGTATGGCCAACTTCTTCTTTTTTTTTTTTTTTTTTTGGCATAAATTCTATGGCTCTCTCCCTCTGTATATAATAAAGATTGTAAAAGAGGTTATTTTTCTCATTAACATAGGCATTAAATGTAGATGTCTATACATTTTTTTCCTCCGAGATGTACAAGGGTAAATAATCATATATGGTAAAAACTTGGATTGTCATTAAACATGGAAATTAAATATTTAAAATAACACATTCTGAGGAAAGCTAATCTTATACTTGTTTTAGCTTTATGATAAAACAGTAAGTAACATCTATTCCTGACATACATGTGAGAATGCTCCCATTGTCTTTCTTATGCAGTGATCAGTTTTGAAGCCTATGTTACCACAAGTATGAGTGACCATTGGTATCTTAAAAAGCTAGCACCTGTGTTGGAAAATTAGAATTTTTGTTTGTTATACAGCTCTTGGTAATTAGGGTCTTAAAAATTTTTGTTTGTATTGTATCTTAGGTAAGAAGCATTTTAAAAACGGTGATTGTGTTTCTAATTGAATTCTAAATGAACTAAATGAATTTCAAATAAATTTTATGGGATTTGTGAAAAGCAGTGCTATAGTTTCATAGATTTCTTTTCAATTGGATTGCATCTATATTTATTTAATTGCATCTCAGTGAATCCATCTGATTGTGTTTTTAGCATAGTCCCTCACAGTTGAAGGTGGAGATGAGTATTTCTGCAGCGTTCTCAACCAGTACCCAGTTTACCTCACATCTTTCTGCCTTTCATGAAGTTAGAATTAGGACTAGGTTCTGGAACACAATGTAGCCATAAAATGTAATCAAATATTTGTCAACGTTATCTATTTGTCTGGTCACAAGATTGAATTATTTCTGAGGGTCTTTTCCATTTGCATGTCTGAACAAATCTAGGTATTCCCTAGTTAGTCTAGATGAAAGACGGTTTGCACATTTTAATCAGTCACTATTTAGTCCATAGACATACAGTTCTAGCTTCTGCTTTGGCACTTAGGACTTCAGCTTTTAAAAAATAAAAATGTGATTCTCAGTAGAGTGTTGATGGATAATGAAATAAAATCCTTATATATGGACTAATTTAGGTTGAAGATTATTAAGTAAAAATGCAGTTTGTCATTATTAGGTGAATGGCAGGAAGGGAGCACTGTCAACTTTATTAGGGAAACTCTGGTTTGAATGTATATAGTCCATGATAAAGATCTATTTGAATATCCTATCAAAATGTTTTAGGTGGAAAATGAGCATGAATCTAAGCTCATACCAGGTCCCATCTCAGGTTGTCATTAAAGACTAAGCCTGGCAGGGTGCAGGGGCTCAAGTCTGTAATCCTACCACTTTGGAAGGCTGAGGCAGGCGGATCACCCGAGGTCAGGGGTTTGAGATCAGCCTGGCCAGCATGGAGAAACCCCATATCTACTAAAAATACAAAAATTAGGTGGGCGTGGTGGTGTGTGCTTGTAGTCCCAGCTACTCGGGAGGCTGAGACAGGAGAATTGCTTGACTCCGGGAGGTGGAGGTTGCAGTGAGCTGAGATTGTGCTGTTGCATTCCAGCCTGGTGACAGAGCAAGACACCATTTCAAAAAAAAAAATAAAAAAAATAAAAAATAGGCCTGAGGGCCAAAATAATATTTTTACTCAGCTGTGGAAATTCAGGATATTTTCTATGGCCAAAATTCTCTCAAAACCATTAAAATTGTTTGTTTGTTTTAAGAACTACAGGGAATAAAATATTAAGTGAAGCAAGAAAGTTGGCAGAGGTCCAGAATCTGAAGTTATTAGGACAAAGTAAAACTATGAATTCTAGTAAACAGTCTCTTCCAGCCTCATAATTCACAAATAGGATTCTCTACCATTTATAGTAGTGATGTGGATTTTTTCCTCTTTGCATTCAGAAGGTATTAAATGTGAATCTGTACATGCCCTATGCCAAGAACTTAATGAATAAGCAGTAGTTGTTAGCTCTATTAGCAAGCCATTGGTTATAGTGTTTAGGGGCTGTATTTCCTAGGACTACTGTCATAAACTCATAAAAAGTGGGTGGCATAAAACAACAGAAATTGATTCTGTCACAGTTCTGAAGGCCAGAAGTTAGAAATCAAGGTGTCAGCAGGTTCACACTCCCTGAGGAATCTCCAGGGGAGAACCCCTTTGTCGTCTCTTCTTTTTGCTTCTTGTGGCTTCAGGTGCCCCTTGGCTTTTGGTCCATTGTTCCAGTCTTTGCCTCTGTGGTCACATTCCCCATCTTTCTCTATGTGTATTCAAATTACTCTTATAAGGACATTTGTAATTGAATTTAGGCTTACCCAGATAATCCTCCAGGGGAAGTCCCTCTTCTCAGAATCCTTAATCATTAATCACATGTGTTGCCATATAAGGTGATATTCTCTTTCACAATTAGGTAATATTCACAGGTTCCTGGGTTTACAGTGTATACGTCATTTGAGGGTCCTCTAGTCAGCTCACTACCA
>NW_016107390.1:4032432-4039693 GCF_001604975.1 Cebus imitator
TAGAGACGGGGTTTCACCATGTTGACCAGGATGGTCTCGATCTCTTGACCTCGTGATCCACCCGCCTCGGCCTCCCAAAGTGCTGGGATTACAGGCTTGAGCCACCGCGCCCGGTCAAATGCTGCTTTTTTGACAAGACTTTCCATTATAACCAGGCAGTGTTTTAAAATTAGTTGAAACTTGTGGACCATAAACATAAAAGTAGAATGCAATTTGGGTTTAATGCATCAGGTATAAACTTAGGTGCAAATTCTGTGTTTAAAATGAAAGATTGACTTTTAGCAGTCCATCTTAAAACGATTGGTGGAAGGTAGGGTACCTTGTTTTGGGTACTTAGCCTCCTAAAAGCCACGACTTTGTCCATATTTTAGAACAGCCTGAGAACATGTGCCTTATCTGAACTCTCAATGCCTCAACCTCTGAGTTAGAGATGAAAGTATTCAGTTCCTTTTTGACCAGCTAGGCGAGAGATTGTGTTGGGAACCCCTAGGCTGCAGGAACGATTCTACCCTTTACTTTGTTTTGTTCATACCTTTCGAGGTTCTGCTTTCAGGAAATATTTAACACCCTCCAGATGTTTAGGGGGCACCTGAAATCTGGTATAATACTGGAATTGAGCTCTATGAAGTTAAAGACCTTATTTTCTTCTTCTTCTTTTTTTTTTTTTTTTTTTTTGGTCCAGCCTCTGTAACAAATTAATAATGAACGCATTCTAAGCATCTTCTCAGAAAGTTCATGTTATAGATGAAAAATGACAAGACAGTAGATTAAAGAGTCTTCATTGAAAGTTTGAGATCTACTTCTGGCCTAGTATGACAGTATCATTGTTGATTAACCGAATCAATTCACAATTATTTAAAAAGTTTGTGAGAATATTACTTTTTTAAGCAAGAAGGGATATTTTTACTTTAAAATTTTTCTTCTATGTGAGTATGTCACTATCTTGGTGTACTGTATGATGTTTAAGGGATGCATAATACATTTATTTTTAAATAGCTTTTTGGCAACTAGAAGTCCTGCTATAGATCATGGAAAATATTTAAAAAATTTTTAAATTTGCTTAATAAAAAAGATTTATTTAATGATGTTTTTGTGTCTTTCATCTGAGGATGTACATAGAGGGAAATTATGCTTAGAAATGAAAATTTGATTTGTTTTAATTTCACATTTTTTTAAATAAGTGTATTCAGTACTATTTAAAAATAAAAAATCGTGTTATTCCATGTTTTCTTTTATATTTTTCAAATGAATTTGATTTATTTTATCTTTGGTATAAATATTAGACTGTGGTTATTTAGCTTGACAGAATTACAGCATATTGTACCAATATAAATCTCTTATTGCTGTACAACAACATTTGAAATCTAAGTATGTCATTAATTGGAGAATTAATACCTAATGATTTTGAATTTTTATAGGAATAAATGAAAAAATAAGAGCAGGTAAGAAATGACTTATTTTATTTTTCAACATGGGAATTGCATATTAGGTGTTCTGGTTTTATAAATTTGGCTTATTAAGTCGTGTGCTTATTAATGCTAGGGCCATGTTTTTTCAGTAAAATAAAGAGGAGCATCACTTTTTTTTTTCCCTTTTAGCTTTAAATTTCTGTTTTGCTCTTACGTGGAAGATACTGATCTACATATCCTCTATATATTCATTTGTTTAATAAATCATGCTTCAGTATTAAGTGGCAGGCACCAGCTTGGGCATGTAGAGTGTTATCACTCCAAGGAGAACAACTCACAGTATATGCTGGCTCTGATGGAAATTGAGCTTTTAAGCAAAGATTAAATTTGAGGAGACAGATCTGTCCTCATGAACTTGTCAGCTTTCTACTGTTTACTTTTTTCTTGAGACTGGTATTGATAACAAATGTGATGGTACAATGAAATGTGTCAACATTAGGAAGATCAGCATAGCTCGATAAGCCAGTGTTTTCTATGTGACCAATGCATAATGTTATAAAAGTATATGTACAGTGTTAAAGATTCATTCAAAGTCTGGTATAGATCAATGAATTTTCACTTATAGTACAGAAAGTTTATTGATAAAGTTTCAAATTCTGCATTGCAGCTAACCTTTTAGAAACTATCCCGTGTTGAATTCTGGTATAGTTTCAAAGAATGATACCCATAACTATCTGAATATTTTTCCCTTTTTTAGCTTTATATCTGTTTGAGCCAGATTTTTTTCCCCCTAAATTTCAACCAGAATAACGTACCACAACAGTTTGAAGGCAGGAACAGCTAAGAAAATTCAGCTGTCTTCTATTAAGCCAAATATTAAATAGATTTGTAAAAATGCAAAGCAGTGCTGGTCTTTGCAATTTTTTTTTTAAGAAAATAGTGATTTTTTTAAAATAAAAATATATTAGTTATAATGAATTTATCGTTATTTTCAAATGAACTAAAAAATAAAATTGTATTTTCAATTTTGAATACAGTAAACATAAAAATCTACATGATCAAATTTGTTGGTGTTCTAAGTAATTTTTAAGGATGTAAAGAATTTCTAAGATAAGAAGTTTAAGAATTGCTGATTCAGAGAAATGATTTGATACCTGAAGTACATGCTGGGGTGAGGTAAAACATTTGGACTACATTTTGGTAAGAGACTGGACTTTACAGTAAGCAGTAAGGAGTCACAGAATATTTTGAGCAGAAAAGGGATAAAATTAAAGTGATACACATGCTTAATCTGGAGGCGATAGATACATGAGGATGGAAGTGGGGAATGAGTGGAGTGCGGAAAAACAGCATTAACAGAAGAGTAGATAAAACGCATTAAGGGTTCGATTTAGATTGAGCACGATCAGAGAGACTTGTTATGACCGTATTGACCTAACTATGGATAGGATAAGGAGGGGAGCCGTCAGATGTTAGGTTTGAGTTTGGGTCACAAGAAGAAGCTGATTTGTAGGGAAAGTTGAGCTCTTTTCAGTTTTTTTGTAATCCTCTGCCTACGCATTTGAGATTTAATCATCAGGTAGAAATAACCAGTAGGGAACTGAATCAAGACCAGATAGCTTTCTATCTCTTGTAGCATCATGGAGCACGTCTGTTGCTTAAAATTAAGAGTTGTCTTTTAGTAGGTAAGCAAATGGTAATGTGGTTGCTAAAAACATACATTTTGATATTAGGCGAGGTGATAGCTTAAATTCTAATAAAGTGTACACTTATTGACTATTATGTGCTTGGCACTGTACCATATATTCTTAACAGTTACTATTTCGTGTATGTGTGAGTTTGTGTGTGGGGTGAAAGCCCTGTTAACCCATGTTCTTTTGTTTTCTTATGAACAGAATTGCAAAAAGATTATTTTTCTGTGAAGAACAATAAAATGTTGCTTAAAAAAGTTGCAGTCAAGATTTATTAATGAAAATAGACTTTTCCCTTTGGGAAAAAAAAAGACACAATTAGTGGAAGAAAAACATCTATTTCTTGCCCCTCTTATGATAAGTGTTTTTAATGGAAATTCATTGATACTGTGTGGTTGATTTACCAAGGCTTTTTAAAACGGCTGAAAATATGCTCTAACAACCATCTGATAAAATGAAAAACTGCACAAAATGTGTACTCAGATGATTCTCTGAAGGAATAATGGTGCAAATGAATTATCAAAGTGTGAAATCATTAAAAACAAAACATGTTTGGGTTTTTATTGAATCTTAATTGTAGGCTTATGTATTTTCTTTGTAAGCTCAGTTAAAAGAAAATTGCGTAACTAAATTTTTGAAGGCCAGTGTTGTAGGACATATATTGTACCATAATTTATTTTTTGCATAAAAGCTGCTGTTCATTTTTTTCAGCATTAACATGCGTGCTTTCCTCATGTAGGAGAATATATAAAAAACTGGAGGCCAAGATATTTCCTTTTGAAGACAGATGGCTCATTCATAGGATATAAAGAGAAACCTCAAGATGTGGATTTACCTTATCCCCTCAACAACTTTTCAGTGGCAAGTAAGTTAATTATAATTGTTGATTCACCTTGTATTTATTTTTATGATTTTATGTGTCAGATAACTTAGGATATATGAGAAACCTAAGAAAAAGTTTGGGTTTATATTTAATAGAGAAATGTTCAGCTTTGATAGAATTTTAATTTCTAAGCATAGTGATTATTGATAATATGTGGTCTTATGCAATGCAATAGGGTTTAATATTTTTATTTAGAACTTGAATGTGATAAATACAGTTCTCCAAATATGTACCTCAGTATTTTCTTTATAAAATAAAAACAAGGACCTTTGAACTTGGTTGTTAGATTGAGCATGGTTATAAGATGTTGTGGTACTTAATGCATTTTAATCAGTTTCCTTTCACAGTCTTAGCTCTTTTGATTATATGATGAGAAACAGGTGATTTACATTAGAAATCATCTTTTGGGGAGATTTTATGTTTGTAGTTAAATTTTTCTTCCTTACAAATATCTAACAAAAATGTTTAAAACTTACTTAGAAATTTTGTATTTGCTTGAACATAGCATGAAATAAAGTGAAAGAAGACAATGATGATAATGACAATGATTATTGTTACTACCAGGCACTTCCGACTTCTTAAATTTACTGATTAATCAATGAGAGAATCCTTCTGTGTTAATTGAGAAGCAACGTGTTTTAAGTTATGTTAAATTAAACATATCTAAGATCTAGCTAGTCTGTATTAGTAAGCTAAAATATTTAATGAGACAGCATCCTTAATTTTGATTTTGGTCATATGTTATCTGTAAGCCACATTTGGGAAAAAAGATGTAAGGGAAATTTGAAGCTAAAAAATGCAACAATAAAAATTCAAGAAAATAAAAGTCTTTGATAAAATTTCATTTTACTATTATAAAAGCTCCAATCTTTTTATACTCCTATTGTTTTGTTCAGGTTAGCCCTTGTTAGTGGATTAGAATGGCTATTGTATTTTTTTTTTTTTAAGAAAAAGCTAAAACAATAAACCAAAGCATTAAAAGATTTGTGAAGTCATTTGAATGATAAGGATACTAACTTTAAAAAAGCCTTTCTCTGTTTATATCAGTGGATTCTTACATAGATATTTTTAAAATGAGATCACTATAAATTATGTGTGTTAGTTAAGGAAAACATCTTTTTTTTTTTCCACCAAAATGCTTATTAGATAAGAATGGCTTTCTTTCAGTAGAAAATTATTTTTTAAATCCTATTGTCTACTGAAATCATGTCTTATATTTTGTATTGACTTAAGAACACATTTTCATTTTAAAAGACTTTTTGGGTGAACATTTACTTTAAAGTGATAGAGATTAGCTTTTAGAACATAAGCAGCATATATTATCTAAATGCCCTACCTAAAGCCAGTGTAGCTTTTTAGTTTATCCATTTGACTAGCAAATGTTATTGGTTTTTCAGAAATAATTTATGAAAGTACAGAATTCCTGTATCTGCTGATCAAAATGCAGCATTTTTTGACCTTATGAAATTTCACACCCCAACGAGTTTTAAAGACATACTGTATGTCACAGTCTGCCAACATCTGCTCCAACACTTCCACTGGCAGAGGCTGAAATAAATGCTGCACTCTTGGGGAAGGATCCTATTTAGTGACTGACAGTCAGCTTATTTATCTTTGAAATAAATATTATTTGACATCTGTAATCATGTATAATCAAGTAGCTGTAGTTGACTCAAACTAACAAGTAAAGTTATAGATCAGCTCCTTAGTTTTCCAAAGTATTATTAACATGAATCTTGCACTAAATACATTTTTAAAAATTTATTATTACTAAAGCTTGACTTACTGCAATCTTAAATTCTGTAAATAAGAATTACATGAGGAAATAATGACTCTAGTGAAATGGGTACTAGTTGAAGAAGTAGTTCAAATTCCAACTTGGCCACAGGCTGCAAATAATATGACCTTGGGCAGGTTATTCTCTGAAACTCTGATCTTCGGTTAGTTTCTTCATCAGCATGTTGGAAATATTTGGATTCAGTGGATTTGTAAGGTCCTTTTCGTCCCTGACATTCTGTGATTCTGTGAGGTGGACTTTGAGCAGGCCCTCGAAGAGTGAGTAGTAGTTAAGCAGATTAGAGAAGGATATTCCAGGCAGAGAGCAGTGAAGAATGTCTTTATGAGGAATTAAGGAAGGAGCAGTTGGTGCAAGAGAGGGTTACTTCGCTATTGCTTTTCGCTTTGCCGTAGTCTCCTTTAATACATTTTTAAAAGATAATTTTGCAAGGTATTTCTAAAGTATGTTGGGAAATGTTGTATATATGTATATCTCTTTAGTCACTACAATTTGAGTCCATTATTTTTCTGAGAATTAAAGATATTACTTCATATTTAATCGATGTGGGTTTTAATGATATTTTACAAGAATAGGCTTTTTATTTATATGGAACAAAAACAGAGTATAAGAACTGTGAGAACTGTAAGGGGCTTGAGAATTTCCAGTCTTCATTCAGTTTTGAATTGCTTCCCTTCTGATTTAAATCTTTCAAAAAAATAGTCTTATACTCATTGTTTTCACTTCTTATCCCACTGCAGTGTGTATTCCTCCCTTATTCACTTGATTGAAACAACTTATAATAAATTCTTGAGTGACCAAGAAAAAAAAACAGAAGAGAATAGAGAATGTGTCCTGAGAAGCCTCTCTAGAATTCTACTTCTTTCTTCTATGCTGCAAATATTGGCCCACCCTGACCAGTATTCTTTTCTTCTCTGAAAATTCTTTTTCGGTCCCTTCTTAAGAAATAGGTCATTCTACATTTCTAAGCCCAATTTTAAAAGATGATGTGAAATATTTACTCTTTTTTTCTTAATTTTTTTATTTTTTAAGACAAGATCTCTGTCACCCAGGCTGGAGTGCAGTGGCATGATTATGGCTCACTGCAGCTTCAGCCTCCCAAGTATAAGCGATCCTCCTACCTCAGCCTCCTGAATTGAGGGGACTACAGCTGCATGCCACCTCAGCTGGCTAATTTTTTTGTGCAGACAGGATTTCACCATTTTGTTCAGGCTGATCTCAAACTCCTGGGCTCATCAAGTGATCCCCTCCTTGGCAACCCAATGTGTTAGGATTACAGGCATGAGGTACCATGCATGGCCAAAATACTTACTCTCTAACTGACTTTTCTCTCTCTCTCTTTGAAAGTAAGGAAATTATGGGACTTAAACCTACCAACGAACATCTTTATTCATCCCAGCTACTCACATGGCTAAGGTGGGAGGATCATTTGAGGACTAGAGTTTGAGACCAGCCTGGGCAACGTAGAGAGACCCTGTCTCTT
>NW_016107390.1:4040302-4133108 GCF_001604975.1 Cebus imitator
AACCTCCGCCTCCTGGGTTCGGGCAATTCTCCTGCCTCAGCCTCCTGAGTAGCTGGGATTACAGGCACGCGCCACCGTGCCCAGCTAATTTTTTGCATTTTTAGTAGAGACGGGGTTTCACCGTGCTGACCAGGATGGTCTCGATCTCTTGACCTCGTGATCCACCCACCTCGGCCTCCCAAAGTGCTGGGATTACAGGCTTGAGCCACCGCGCCCGGCCAGCTTGTTTTGTTAATGGTATAGGCAATATCCTAGATGGATGGAAAATATATATTGGAGGAAAAAAAGCTCAGAGTTAGTAATCAGATTATGGAAAGCCTTGAATATCAGTTTGATGAAGTTTCTGACCATCCAGTTTCCAAATCAGTATTCATTTTTTTTTTTTTTTAAAGGGCTTCTTTATAGTGTGCAGTGGAGGGGTTACATCCTTAGACAAACAGGCCATGAGTCAGTCAGCAAGCTGTTGTTTAGTCCTCATCCTTTTCCATCTCACTGCTACCATCCTAGCTCAGCTCTTCATCAGTTCCTTTCTGAATTATGTTAAGTCTCCTAATCAGTCTGTTAACCTTCAAATATTATCTTTTCTGGAATATTTGGAAGCAATATATAGGATAGATTCATCTTCAAAAAAAGTTTCTTTGCAAATACTATGTCCTTGCTTAGAGGAATGTCAGACGTTCTTCATTTTTCACAAGAAGCTGCTGAATTATTTTTTAGTGTATATCCACAATTAAACACTTGGCAAAGTAATAAACTATGTTTATACCCTATATCTTTTCCTTCTATTACTCCTTAATGTTCTCTACATTTTCTTTTTAACATACATTTGCTATATTCTGGTCAGGTTTAATTACATACAAGATTTCTAACCCTGTGTTTGTTTTTAATGATTTTTAGGTCATTTAATTATTTTATCACTTGAAGATTTAGTGTTTTTTTTTTTTTTTTTTTTTTTTTTTTTTTTTTTTTTTTTTTTTTTTTTTTTTTTTTTTTTTTTTTTTTTTTTTTTTTTTTTTTTTTTTTTCCAAGCACCTCTCATAGTACTTGGCACGTGGTAAGCAAAAACTTGAAAGAGATGTATTTGTTGTACTTTCTTTAAACTTTTTAAATTGATACATATTAGGTATACATACTTTGGGGTACATGTGATTATTTGGTACATTCATATAATGAAAATCAAGATAATTGATAAATCTATCACCTTAGATATTTGTCTTTCTTTATGCTATACTGTTTTTAGACAAAGGGAAAGTTACATCTGCTAATAGGTGTATCCCACTGTAAGGAATAGCTGCCTTATTTTAAAAAGTAAATTACCATAAATTTAATCAAATTTTGCTTCTTGCCTCCATTTTTGTAGGTGGCGTTATGTTCATATATGTGCAGAATTTAACCTTAAACCAAGTTTAGAATTGGGAATGGAGAAAACCTTTGTAAAAACTATTTTAAAAGGAGACCGTTTTTAAGAAAATTATAATGTAACAGTATCACGTATTTCCTCCTTCACACTCCAATTCATACTCCAATTTGAAAAGAACAAAAACTGCACAAAATGTCCACTCTTTCATACTTTTTTCCTTATTCTGCCCAACAAAAGTGAAAAAACAGAAAAAGTGTAATCCCATCTTAATGGAAATGACTGTGGCAATCAAGAGTTTCAAATCTAGCTCCTACGGGTGAAAGCAACCCCCTGCATCTCCGAAAGATTTCATCACTGTTACATCATTTATAAACATAACTTTTTGTGTGTATCATCTGAGTTTCTTACTAAATAATCTCACTATTTTAACAGTTCCTTCATTATAACACTGTAGGTGACCTGCTCCGATTTCTGTTTTAGAGCCTTCCTCCTCTTCTCTAGTAGCTTCCACAGCCTCCCACCCCTTTCCTGATTTGTATTCCCAAGCCAGTCTTTTTAGTTACAGTCTTTACTTTCTGATCCTTTTTCATCAGAATATCAGCAATTTGGGGGCTTATTTAGAATCAAAGGGAATGGTAAACTTGTGGAAGACAATGACCGTGCATACCCATTTTAAAAATGTCCCACAGCATTATACTGGAACATTGGACTTGGAGTCAGAAGACCTGACTTTGGGTCTTGGTTCTGCTACTTTACTAGCTGTGTGACCTTGGGCAAGTCACACAAGTTCTCTGATTCTCATTTTGCTCATCTTTAAACAATGGAGCTAATAATACTTTCTTCACAAGCTTACAGTGAGGACCAAGTGAGATCATATAGTCAGGTGGTGTGGCTCACCCTTTGGGAGGCTGAAGCAGGTGGATCACTTGAGGTCAGGAGTTTGAGATTTGGCTGGCCAACGTAATGAATCCCCATCTCTAGTAAAAATACAAAAATTAGCCAGGCTTGGTGGCTCATGCTTATAGTCCCAGCTACTTAGGCTGAAGCAGGAAAATTCTGTGCCACTGTACTCTAGCTTGGGCAACAGAGCAAGACTTTGTCTCAAGAAAAAAAAAAAAAGAGATAATATATTTAAAAACTATTTGTACATTGTAAAATGCTATCCAAATAATATTAACATAAGATAGAAGGTACTTAGTAATATTTGCTGAATTAACTGGCAATCATACTTCTTTCACTAAATTCCATTGGAGTGAGGAGGAAACCACTTTGTTGAGTTTTCTTTAAAGAGTCTTACAGGTTTCAGAGAAGTTGCTTACAACAGTCTCTTGTAGTTGAGGCCAAATGCTATTGTTTGTTTGGAGAAAAATTTCTAGTTTTCTTTAATGCCTAGGACTTTCATTAGTTGGGGCTATTCTTTCTTATGACTAAACAAAGTGAGGTCGATTTCCCAAACCCTACTCATGGCCTCCTTCTGGCCAAAAAAGAAGACATCACTATGGCTAAAGAAGTAACACCTAATTCTGTGAAGAAAGTCAATGGCAGCTTGATGGGGATAGAATTGAATCTGTAAGTTACTTTGGGTAGTATGGCAGTTTTCACGCTATTGAGTCTTTCTGTCCATGAGCATGGAATGTTTTTCCATTTATTTGTATCCTCTCTGATTTCCTTGAGCAGTGGTTTATAGTTCTCCTTGAAGAGGTCTTTTACATCCCTTGTAAGTTGTATTCCTAGGTATTTTATTCTCTTTGTAGCAATTGTGAATGGGAGTTCACTCATGATTTGGCTTTCTATTCATGGTGTATAGGAATGCGTGTGATTTTTGCACATTTATTTTATATCCTGAGACTTTGCTGAAGTTGCTTATCAGCTTAAGGAGATTTTGAGCTGAGATGATGGGGTTTTTCTAAATATACAATCATGTCATCTGCAGACAGACAATTTGACTTCCTCTCTTCCTATTGGAGTACGCCTTATTTCTTTCTCTTGCCTGATTGCCCTGGCTAGAACTTCCAGTACTATGTTGAACAGGAGTGTTGAGAGAGGGCATCCTTGTCTTGTGCAGGTTTTCAAAGGGAATGCCAGAAAAGAGCCCATATAGCCCAGACAATCCTAAGCAAAAACAACAATGCGGGAGGCATCACACTATCTGATGTCAACCTATATTACAAGGCTACAGTAACCAAAACAGCATGGTATTGGTACCAAAACAGATATATTGACCAATGGAACAGAACAGAGGCCTCAGAAATAACACCACACATCTACAACCATCTGATCTTTGACAAACCTGACAAAAACAAGTAATGGGGAAAGGATTCCCTATGTAATAAATGGTGTTGGGAAAACTGGCTAGCCATATGCAGAAAACTGAAACTGGACCCTCTTCCTTACACCTTATGCAAAAGTTAACTCAAGATGGATTAAAGACTTAAATGCAATACCTAAAACCATGAAAACCCTAGAAGAAAACCTAGGCAATACCATTCAGGACATAGGCATGGGCAAAGACTTCATGACTAAAGCACCAAATGCAATGACAACAAAAGCCAAAATTGACAAATGGGATTTAATTAAACTAAAGAGCTTCTGTACAGCAAAATAAAATATCATCAGAGTGAACAGGCAACCTACAGAATGGGAGAAAATTTTTGCAGTCTATTCATTTGAAGAAAGGCTAATCAGAATCTACCAGGAACTTAAATTTACAAGAAAAAAAATCCCATCAAAAAGTGGGCAAGGGGTATGAACAGACAATTCTCAAATGAAGACGTTTATATAGCCATCAAACATGAAAAAAGGCCCATCATCTCTGGTCATTAGAGAAATGCAAATCAAAACCACAGCGAGATATTATCTCACACCAGTTGGAAAGGTGATCATTAAAAAGTTGGGAAACAACAGGTGGTGAAGTGGTTGTGGAGAAATGGGAATGCTTTTGCACTGTTGGTGGGAGTGTAAATTAGTTCATCCATTGCGGAAGACAGTGTGGTGATTCCTCAAGGATCAAGAACCAGAAATACTATTTGACCCAGCAATCCCATTACTGGGTATATACCCAAAGGATTATAAGTCATTCTACAAAGACACATGCCCACGTATGTTTATTGCAGCACTATTCCCAATAGCAAAGAGGTGGAATCAACCCAAATGCCCATCAGTGATAGACTGTATAAAGAAAGTGTGGCACATATACACCATGGAATACTATGTAGCCATAAAAAAGGATACATTCATGTCCTTTGCAAGGACATGGACGAATCTGGAAAACATCATTTTTAGCAAACTAACACAGGAACAGAAAACCAAACACTACATGTTCTCATAAGTGGGAACTGAGCAATGAGAACACATGGACACAGGGAGGGGAACATCACACACCAGGGCCTGTCAGGGGGTGGGGGCCTAAGCGAGGGATAGCATTAGGAGAAATACCTAATGTGGTTGATAGGTACAGCATACCACCATGGCACATGTATACCTGTGTAATAAACCTGCACGTTCTTGCACATGTATCTTAGAACTTAAAGTATAATAAAAAAAGTAAAAAACATTTATACAATAAAAAAGAATATACAATAAACATATATTGATTGATTAAAAAATAAAACCTTTGGATAAGACTTAGGGTTTGTGGTGAGGGCAAGAGGAACTGGATGTGGACCAAATTCTTTAAACCCTAGCCTTTGGAAGACAAAGCTTCTGCAGGCTGAGGAAGTCACACTAACATGTGACTATTCTTGCCCCCTTTTTTGTCAGAAGTTTTTTTTTTTTAAGTAATCCATTAGTATTTTTCTCACTGGTTGAAGAGGATCCCATCCATTGGAGGAAAAATTAAAATTAATTTGCTTCCTAGATTACTCCTTTTTTGAAAGGTGGAGGATGCAGTGGGGATTATTTTTAAAGGAAGTCAGGCAAGTAGTGATCAGCTTCAATAGTTTATATAGAGGACATAGAAGAGATTCCAGCAAGACCACCTTCCTTTATTCCTTTCTTTTTCTCTCCTTCCTTTCCTCTGTATCTGCCTTCCCCCTCGCCCCCACTTAACTTTTTCTAAGGTTAGCAATCAACTATTAGTTGTTGATAGGTGCTTAAGTAATTAGTACCACCCAATTATTTTTAAATACCTGACTCCTTCCTTGATTTTCTTTTCTAGTCTTCTCAAATAGCAACCATTTGCACCTGCTGTGTTTTGCAGTTTACTACCTTGTGTGTATGCGTGTATGACTTAAAGTAACACAATTTGGAAACATGGGAGTCATCGAAATATTTAAATATATTTTTTCGGAAGTCTAAATTCTAATGAATATTTAGAAAGTTTTTATTGAGGGTTATTATGTTCTCAACATTGTACCAGGTACTGAGGGGAAAAAAGAAGGAAATAAGGAAGGAAACCAACCTTTCTTTGAGCGTTACTATGTACCAAGCCCTTTCACATATGTTATCTCATTTTATCTTCACAACAACACTGTGAGGTAAGTATTATGTTCCCCATTTTAAAGAACTCAGAGAGGTTATATGACTTGCTTAGGCCACTATCTGGCAAATGGCCTAGCCCACAGCATGAACCCATGTCTACCACAGCGAACCTAGAATTTTCTGTTCATTTTCTTATTCCATAGATACTTGATCTAGCCCTTGGCTTTGAAGAATTTATAGTCTAGTAGGAAAAATATGCCGCAAAGCCTTGGAATTGGTAATTTGAGATGTTTTATGGCTAAGTTCTGAAGTAAGTTTTGCAATTAATATATGCAGTTAAAATTTAGGAAAAGGAGGTATCATTAAAGACTGAATTGTGAAGAAAAGCTTCTTTGGAAATAGTGATTGTTTGGAGAAATAGTAAAATTTCGAAAGATAAAGTTACTTTCCAGGTAACAAGAATAGCATTCATTTGAAAAATTATTACTGAGAAACTTTGGCTGAATTTCTTTTTATCTTATTGAAGTAAGCGAGTAAAAAATCCTCAGAAATGAATGAAAGCTCCAGATGGTATATTATTTCCTTATCCCTGTATAGAGCGAAAAATATCAAATGAGGAGAAATAATGAATGATAGGAATAAATATAGTATTTGAAGTACTTAGCAGAATGCCCAAATCGTATCAGACACTGTTTTCTCAGTGACACTGCAGCTAGGCACTAGCTACCCTGTTTGTTACCTTACCTCGTATTTTATTTGCAGTTTCTGTAGTAACATTGCGTCTTCTCTCCTAGTAGAATTCTTCTCTCCTGGTAGAATATAAAATCATTTTATTGACACAAATAAACACTCCATTTTAAAATCCTACCTACAGGTTTTAAAAAAATTAAGCTCAAAAGGTTTTACACTATAGCTTGGAAAGGGGCACATTATCTCTTTACATATTTAATTTCTAAAAATTTGCCTTTTATGTAGAGAAGTTGGGGTATTGTGGATGGGAAGTGGAGGGTGGGGTAGGAGGATCACCCCCTGCAGCCTGTGTATGGTAAGGCAACTGTAGTGTATTTACTTTATATATTTTTTGCAGTTAATTATTGATAGCTCTATATATCTCAGTTTTTCAGATAAAAATTTACTGAGTGTAGTGCCACCAACACCAGCTAGCCTTTGATACTGAGCTAAGGATCCGTGTACAGTTTTATCTTATTACTGATTTCAGCATTTTCCTCCATGACACCCTTCTATATCTGAAGGGTAAAAATAATTCTTTTTGCATATCTTTCTGACATTAATTTATGACCTTATTAAATTTATAGATTATTTTGGTTAAGTTGAATGTAGATACCTACCTGATTTATTTGTTGAATTTTTTTTTAGTGTGCCATTTTTAACTTAAATACTTAGTTTCTAGAAAAAGGATTGTGTAATTAGTTTTTGAAATTGTAATTAGAAAGATGATTGTATGTCCATGATATTTGATGCTTTAATCCCATTTTATAATTAATCAGAAATGAGGAGGACAATTACGGTTTAAGGAAGTTAGGGAAAAAATTAATATTTTTAAAGAGCCTGCTTTTTACAAGGTGCTTTATTTGTGTAATTGCATCTTGTTATCACATGAACAACATGAAATATTATTACTTAAAGAAAAAAAGCTAGATGATGAATCTGAGACCTAGAGAGATTGGAAAACTTTCCCAGAGCCTCAAAGCAAGTACATGGTGGAACTGTGATTTGAACTCTGATCTAACACCTGGTTTGAATGCATTTAATCATATATGGGGTTCAGAAATGACAGCTCTCTTCAAGTAATATGTAGTCATTACCCACAGAAATTTAGTGCTATGCCAGTTATCACCCATTGGGTTAATAGTGGACTATTATTGTTGTCAAGAGTTGAATTTATATAATAGTGATACTTTTTTTCTGCTAGAGCAAAGGAAAAAATATAGATGTGGTAGATGGGTGGCTGATAAATTTGATAGAGCCTTATTATGTATTGTTGAGCTGGTTGCTTAACTATCCTGGGACTGAGAATTTTGTCATCTGTAGCGTGACAGAATTAGAGTGAAGGCTCTGTCTCTCAAGTCCTTTCTTCTAATTCAGTGGTTTGCCTGTCAGCAGCAGATAATTTCTTGAAATATTGAGTGTATTGATGAGTAGTATAGTAATAAATTACCACTTGTTGAGTACATTGTGCTACATACTTTACATATATATATACTCATACATACACACCCATATGTGTGTGTTAGTAAGATATATTTAATCTTCCCTCCAACATCCTTGAAGGACAATCTATTTTATAGCTGTAGAAAGTAGGCTCATGGAATTTCCCAGTGGCAAGGAATTCTTTCAGAGTTGGAGCTGGGAGATAAACTCACAGCTTTTAAGTTTCCAAACCAGTGATTTTTCATATTCCTACTTAGCTAAAGGATCCCTGAGTACCTTACATTAGGGCCTTGAGGTGAGAGGTCTTCTAGTGTGGGCAATTCAGAAGATACGGGTTTTCCATGCCTCTAGACTAGTCTGTCTGTCAGTATCATGGATCAGATCTTGTTATTCTTGACTAGTACATGAAGATGTATTTGAGAGCTTTTGGATAATTCCATTTAGAGAAATGGCAGCTTAAAGCAGATGATTCACTAGTATGTGAAGATTTCAGTATTACTTTGCCAATTATGTCATAGAAGTCACAGGAGAGAGACTGATTTTTTTAGAGGCAGAATCATTGCATTTTTAACAAACTGAACTTGAGGGACATGTTTTATTGCTTTCTCTGAGTTGATACATGCCAAATTACTGGCTTTCTGATTTTTTCACCTCTATATTTTTATTTTTATTTAAAAACATTTATTATACTTTGAGTAAAGTTAAATGAGGCCTAAGGCCACATTAGGAAGAAGGACTTTTAAGCCTTGGAATTTAGGAAAGATACAGAGGCTTTCTTTTGGGTTGGAAATAATACATAATCAAGCAGATGCTAATGAAAAAATGAAATGCAGGGGAAGAGAAAAGAGACTAGGGTGCCTGTTTGGAAGTTTTATAGAGGAGAGTACATTGCCCCTTTATTACAATAATGTTTCTGAACTATAATAAGGTCTTTCATTGCAAGTTCAGCTTTTTTCATTCATTTGTTTTGTGCTCTGCTTCCTCTGTTACTAATTGTCAGCACAATAGTCTTCCAACTATGAAGTCTCAGTGTCCTTTTAGACCAATTTGTCATTGTCTTTCTCTCTCACCCCCCAACCCATGCACTCAGAATCTATTACTATGGTTGCATTTTTAGACATTTTTAATGTTTTAAAATGGCACTGCTTTTGAAACCTGCCAGAATAGTTCATGATAACTGAATCATCCAACCAGCAACAGTTACTGCTTCCAAAAGCACACTGATAAAGTTTTTGTCTCTATAGGGTATTCTTGTAATTAAAAATAAACATCTAATACTCTTTACAGCGTTATTTCATGTGCATTGTTTCCTTTGAACTTAGCATTAGTCCTGTGGAATTTAGTCTTGTGGAACATTTTCTTAAAATATTTTTGTTAAATTATTTACAGATTTACTGTTTACCTCATAAATTGTTTGATATTTCTGTGTTACATCTCTATTCTTTAGGAAGTTATATCTCTCTTCTTTACCTATTGATGGCTTTTTTTAATAGACAGATTATTTTATTATGACTGCTTAATCAGCAAAGCTGGCTTAGACTGACAAGCCTGAACAGGTTCTGACATTAGACTCCAGGTAACTTTAGTTACATGCTAATTCATATTAGGTTTTTAACATTTTGGCCAATGACTACTTAAATGTGCTCTCAGCCTTGTTCCAATAATCTGATATTGACAGATTTTTCAAATATAACTTTTATAAGGAAGTTATGACGCAGTTTAATAATACTTGACAGCTTATCTCTCACTTAAAAGAACTTTGTTGTCTTATATGATCAGAGTTTGTTGGGTGCTTTTCAATATAATGTCAAGGTAGATGGCAGTTACTTTTAATGCATGACTACTAACTAAAACATGGGTCAGTTTTCTCTGGGGAAAAATATTTCAATTCTCTGTCACCTGTTTATATCAATTTATTTGCATAAAACTAGAAAGTGAAATATGGTTGACCCTTGAGCGATGCAGAGGTTAGGGACTTCAGTCCTTCTGTAATCAGACATCCATGTTATAACATTTGATTCCCCCAAACTTAGCTACTAACATTCTACTGTTGCCCAGAAGCTTTACTAATAATCTAAACAGTTAATTGACACATATTTTGTGTATTATGTGTACTATATGCTGTATAATGTTAACTAGAGAAAATGTTAAGAAAATCGTAAGGAAGAGAAAACATTTGCCATTCATAAGTGGAAGTGGATCATCGTAAGGATCTTCATCCTCATTGTCTTCATGTGGAGTAGGCTGAAGAGGAGGAGGAAGAGAAGGGCTTAGTTTTGCTGTCTTGAGTGGCAGAGATGAAGAGGTGTGGAGCAGATGGAAGGGGAAAAGCAGGAGAGGCAGGCACACTTGGTATAACTATTGGAAAAATTCCATGTATAAGTGGACCTGCGCAGTTCAAACCTGTGTTTTCCAAGAGTCAACTGTTTTATAAAGGTTATTAGAAAAAACCTTTATTTCCTTTCATGAGCAACCAACATCCTAAAAACTGTGTGTGATACAAAAAGAGACATGAATTTAGAGCTAGAAAACCTCGAGTTGACTCAGTTTTACCATATTAATGGCTTGATGATTTTGAATAAGTGATTTCAACATTAAATAGCTTCCTTTTTTAAAAAATTGTGAACTGGAAATGAACATACTTTAGAACTTGACTGAGAAGTTTAAGTAAGAAATGAAAGATATAATGGGAAGCAAAGTTTTCCTACTGATTTAAATTGGCAAAGATTGAAGATGAGATTTTTCCCCCTATTCTTCTAGAGATCAGTGAATGAACTGATTGTTTTACTTTACTTCATTTAGCTTGCAGTCTGTCAATTAAACCAGATTTTAAAATGAAGTGTTTTTGTTGCTGCTGTTATTTTTGCTGTAGTAAAGACCCAAGAGACCTCTTTATGTCTGTGGTTGCAGCCATCTTTCAAAGCCAGGCTACCTTATTTGGAGTTAGAATTTCTGAATGCAAAGAAAACACATCTAGACCTTCCCCTTAAAGTTTAAAGAAGTTAGAGACTACTTTCCAAAAAGGTCTTTTTTTTTTTTTTTTGAGACACAGTCTTGCTCTGTTGCCCAGGCTGGAGTGCAATGGCATGATCTCGACTCACTGCATCCTCTGAGTTAGAGCAATTATCCTGCCTCAGTCTCCCAAGTAGCTGGGATTACAGGCACATACCATCATGCCTGGCCAAGTTTTTTGTTTTCTTTTGTTTTTAGTAGAGATGGGGTTTCTCCATGTTGGCAAGGCTGGTCTCGAACTCCTGACCTCATGCGATATGCCTGCCTTGGCCTCCAAAAGTTCTGAGATTACAGGTTTGAGCCACTGTGCCCAGCTTTTATATTTGATTTGTTGTGGTTGTTGTTTGTTTGTTTTTGAGATGGTGCATCCCTCTTGTTGCCCAGGCTAGAAAGCAGTGGCATGGTCTCAGCTCACTGCAACCTCTGCCTCCCCAGTTCAAGCAATTCTGATTCTTCTGCCTTAGCCTCCCGAGTAAGTGGGATTAGAGGCATGTGCCACCAGATCTGGATAATTTTGTATTTTTAATAGAGACAGGGTTTTTCCATGTTGGTCAGGCTGGTCTCCAACTCCTGACCTCAGATGATCCTCTCTGCCTTGGCCTCCCAAAGTGCTGGGATTACAGGTGTGATCCACTGCATCTGGCCTGTATTTGATTTTAATGGAATTAATGGGTTTGTTTATAATCCTTCACACTTCATTGTTTATTTGGACAGTGCTTTACTCTGGATGAGTAGGCCTACCTTTTAACTTTTCTCCAAGGGGTAAAAAATCCTTTATTATTTACATCTAATCCTTTCTATTTTTCCTATGGAAAGAAACATATCTCAAGTATTAGAGCTGTTGCTCCAAAATCAAGAATGTGATTAGGTTGCAAAAAAAATGTATATCTATATATATTTTATGTTTTTAGGAGTTATTTAAACATATATATGCTTAAAACATGCATTATTCTTTTAAAATACTTATTATTGATCTTAGAGGTGGTCTAAACCAGGTGATTTAGGTCATCTTTATTATTAAAAAGTTTATTAAAAGTAAATAGGGCATCTCACTATGCTGGCCACATTCTGGCCTCAGGAAGTCCTCCTGCCCCGGCCTCCCAAAGTGCTGGGATTACAGGTGTGAGCCGTTGCGTCTGACCAGGCAATTTAGGTTTTGAAGAAATAATTATCTCAGGTTTTGGGTGGAAAGAAATCTTAAACTTTTTTTTCCTAAAAGAGTGTGAGCTTTAAAATATGGAGGATATTTTATGAGAAAAAAATAAGTTATGAGAAAAGTTATGAGAAATTGTTTCTGAAATGTTTCTTGAAACTTTTCTTAAAATTCAGTTTGTATGTGCTTAGATTTTGATGAATATGAAAGAAGTATGAGAAGTATTCCAAATTCCTTGAAGCTTATAGTTAAGGAGTTTCACTCAAAACAGTCAAGTAAATCACAGCATATGATAAAGTACCGGCATATGGGATATAAATAATAAGTGTAGATCTTCAGGGATAGGGAGTATGAATTGGAATAAGAAGATCTTGAGTGACTAGAATCTAAGTAAAAAGGAAGGGAGTGTGTTTCAGGTGAGAGAAACAGCATGAGTTGTTAAATCCTGAAGTTAATCAGAATTTTTAGGGGACAGTGAAGAGACATGTTTATTAGCAGAAAGTACTCACAGCTTGGCAGTGAGGAATACAGTTTCAAACTTTTTGTTTTAATTAATGAGGCTTCCTTATGACTAGCTTTGAAAGTCAGGCTAAGAAATGTATTTGAACATTGTCCTGCAGACGAAAATATTTTTGAAGAGAATGACATATAGATTAAGAATTTGGGTAGGACTCATCTAATTAGTAGTATGTAGAGCAACTTAGGGAGAAGGGTAGAAAAGGGAGACCACCGGGAGGTCTTTTCAGTGATTCAGTGATAGGGATTTTGACATCCAGATTGGGTGCCTGCGGTGGAGGGGCGGGCGCAGTGGGAAGGATGATTGCAAGAGTCATAATGAACAAACTGTTAATAGGAATGTTGGTGGCTTAGCCATGAGGGTTGCAAGAGAAGAATGAGTCAAAGATGACTGAGGAAGTGTTTCTTGGGTGATTAGGAAAATGATATGGAAATAAAATAGAAAAACTATGCTGGTATAGTAGTTTTCAACTTGGAAGATAAAACAACAAAAAACAAAACCCTTTTGGATATCTTGAGGATGAGGGAGTATAGGGCCTCAAAGGAGATGCTAGTTTTGCCACATGGGGATGAAGCTTGATGAGAAGGGCTAGTACTGAAGAAGCAAGTTTGAGAGTCATCAGACATCAGGTGTCAGTTATGCAAGACCACTGGGAAGCCCGTCTGTAATTAAACCCAAAGTCCTTACCAACTCGAAGATCTTTCTGACCTCATCTCCTACCTTTTTCCTAACTTACTTGACTCCAGTTACACTGGACTTCTTGCTATTTCACAAATACATCTGTGGGATTTCTCCAGCTGTGAGTCTGCACTTACTGTTCACTCTAGGTAGCTTAATCCTCCTGTATGTAATCTGCATTGGCCTCTCATTTCATTAGAGACATCCTTTTTAATTAATCTTTCTAAAATAATATTACCTCCTTGTCACTTTACCTCAATAACCTAATTTTTCTTCATATTATTTACAAGCACCTACTATGTTATAAATTAATTGTTTCGCTTATTTATTGTTTGACTACTCATCCCCTCAGTAAAATATAAGCTTTATGAAAATTAGGTACTTTGTTTTGTTCACTGCTATTCAATGCCTAGGTTGCTGGCTGATACACTCTGGGTACTTAACAAATGTTGTTTAATTAAGTGTAGATTTACTGGGGAAAATGGTCAAAAAATAGAAGCATAACAGAAAGGTCTGAGCCTAAGAGAGCAACTCCACTTGGAAGTAGAGGCCCTAAGAAGAACTCATGAATGGTATGAGATGGTAGTAAAACCAGGCAAGTTAGTGTCATGGAAGTCAGGGAAAAGGATCTCAAAGGATAGGGAGCCAAGAACATCAAATGCTGCAAGGAAATGAAAATAAGAACAAGAAAGATACACCTGATGAAAAGGAGGCTTCAAGAGAGTGGTGGAAACCACAATTTAGCTAATTGGTCAAGGCATGAGAAACAAGGGCCAGCCTTGTAGATAATTTTGAGTGATTTACCAGCAAAATGAAGGAGAAGAACTGGGGCCATTAGGCAGAGGAGGAGCAGCATTGAATACAAGTGCCGTAAAGAGTGAATAATGTAAGGCTATGTGCAGTGGCTCACGCCTGTAATCCCAGGACTTTGGGAAGTGGAGGCAGGCGGATTCAGGAGTTCAAGATGAGCCTGGCCAACATGGTGAAATGCTGTCTCTACTAAAAATACAAAAAGTTAGCCAGGTGTGGGTGGCAGTTGCCTGTAATCCCAGCTACTTTGGAGGCTGAGGCAGAAGGATCACTTGAAAATGATAGGCAGAGGTTGCAATGAGCTGAGAATGCACCACTGCACTCCAGCCTGGGTGACAAAACAAGACTCCATCTCAAAACAAAAAGTGACTTTGAATCTGCGTCTTGGTCTATGTATATGTTTATTATTTATTTCACTATGTTATGTATGCACTGGTAAGCCACTTTGAAGATATATGAGTAGAAATTATCTCATTGGTACAGATGGAAACTCGAGGCATTTAAATTGTAAGTTAATCTCAGTAGGAGCTAAATAATGGGTACACAGGGACGTAAAGATGGAAATACAGGCAATGGGGATTCTAGAAAGGGGAAGGGTGGGACAAGAGCCCGAAAACTACCTATTGAGTACTGTGTTTATTATTTGGGTGATGGGTTCACTAGAAGCCCAAATCTCAGCTTTCTACAATATACACGTGTAACAAACCTGCACATGTACTTCCTGAATCTAAATTTTTTTGTTTTGTTTTGAGATGGAGTCTCATTCTGTTGCCAGGCTGGAGTGCAGTGGCACAGCCTCGGCTCACTGCAGCCTCTGCCTCCCGGTTTCAAATGTTTCTCCTGCCTCAGCCTCCCAAGTAGCTGGGACTACAGGCATGCGCCACCATGCCCAGATAATTTTTGTATTTTTCAGTGGAGATGAGGTTTCACCATGTTGACCAGGATGGTCTTGAGCTCTTGACCTCATGATCTGCCCGCCTCAGCTTCCCAAAGTGCTGGGATTACAAGTGTGAGCCACCGCACCCAGCCTAAATTTTTTTAAAAAGCTGTATCACAATCAAATCTAATAAAACTATTCTTTAGAATTACCAAATACAAATTCATATTCAGATTTCCCACTTGTTGCCTAAAACTGGTTTGTTTAGACCAGAATGCATTAAGGAGAACTGTGTATTGCATTTGATTCTTTTAAATCTTTTAAGTCCCTGCTAGTCTAGCAGAATATTAGACTAGTCTCCTTACCCCATTTTTGGGTACATTCACTTATTATAGAAACTATGTCATTTGTCCTGCAAAAGTACTCTCTTCTGGAATTTGCTGATTGTTTCTATGAGAGGTCATTTAACTTTTTCCTCTACCTCTGTATTTACTGTAAAAGGCAGTTAGATCTAAAGATTCCATCAGATTCATGTTCAGAATTTTTATCAAGATTGTTTCCTTGGTGAGTCTGTGTACTTCATATTGCATTATGTCAAGAGGTACCTAATATTTAGTTGACCAACTGTTAATAATGCTATCATTGTTCACTGGATTATGATGGTGACGGTGTCATCTCTTCATTATAAACTTAAGCTTCCCTCATGTGGTTGACAGATGATTTGTGGTTTGACATGTTGGCAGTAATGATTTTTGCCTGAATCAATTATTTTATTAGGGGTAGATGATCTTTTAGCTATTTTTTAATGTTTGATTTCAGTTAGCCAAGGCACAGATAAATTGGCATAGTGTGTTAGTCATTCTGTTCATTTATTTATTTCAGACCAGATGTTTAGGCGTAGTACCAGAAATCAAATAGTATGGACCTTCCCCTAAGGAAATTTTCAGTCTAATGTACACTCTTGTTGGATTTTTAAAAAATTTTGTTATATCCCAGCGTCATCCTGTTTGAAATGTAAATAGCTTTTCTTAGAAATAGTGCTCATAATTATTTTTCAAATTCTAGCATGTTATTCAGTAACATGTTATGTAATGAATGGTTAGATATCCTGTGTACATCTGAATAATTGACTTTTATTTGTTTCATGCATTATAACTATAATAAACTCTACTCTGGTATATGAGTACAGTGGAGTCTTATACCACCATTAAATATAATGATGTACATCTTTACTGAAATGGAAAATATCCAAAACACATAATGTCATCTCAATTATGGTCTCATTTTTATTTTAAAAAGTGCTTACAAAAGGTCTAAAAATGTATGTATTCAAACATTCATAATGGTTATATCTGAATGATAGGATTGTGAGTATTTTTATTTTGCCTATACTTAGGAACTTTTCTTTGTTAAGCATGGATGATTTATATAGTGAAAGTAAATCAAGAAATATGTTTAAAAACCAACTTGCCCACATAGCAATGTGAATTTACTTATGTCACCAAGCTACACACTTAAAATGGTTAAAACGGTTCATTTTATGTTTATATATATTTTACTACATTTTTTAAAAGTCCATGGCTATTATACTGCAAAAACGAAAATCAAAGCCAAAAAATCAACATGCCTAATTCCTTGAGTCCACTAGATGTTTACAGCCGTCTTATAATTCTGTTAGTAAATGTCTCATGTCATTTTTATATGTTAACTATTGTCTCAAAATGACCACAGTATTTTTATTTGAAATTTCAAGTAGGCAGTGGGTATGCAGAGAACAGTTGTTCCAGAAGACTCTTGAGGTGTATGTTTGTTTAATTAGAGGCAGGATTCTGTGGGCAAACAAGATAGAGAAATGTTGATAGGGAAAATATTGGCTCTGTAAATGTGCTTTTGGTAAATGGTAGTATCTGTAGTGACCATATTTATAAAAGAAAAATGTGTTAGGAGAAGTTCACATTAACATATCATGATTTCACATTCAACTCAAGCTCCTAAATAGTATTTCATGTTAATTCCAGAATGGTGGTTTATGATAATTAAAATGTCACAATTTGGAATGTGGATCATAAAGTGAAAAACATCTTCTAGAGGGAAATGTAATGTTAGTAACCCAGTCTTCCTCCTCTTATTTATTGAACTCCTTGTATTATGGAATCAAATGTAAGTACTTAGTTTTCTCTCCTCTTTCCTATGTGGAGAGAGGTATGTTGAGTCTGGATGATAAACAGGCAAATGGTTCAGACAAAAATAACTAGAAATGTGAAGCTGGATTGATGCAAGTCTGCAGATCACTTTTCCATTATTAGTAATTGAACATTTTTAAAATATGAACTTCATTAGTATTGCAGAATGTGAGAGCCAGCAGTGAAAGAACCCAGAGACTCTCCTGCCTTCCTTTCTGCTATCCTTACCACTTTCTTTCCCTTCAGCTTCTCATTCTAAACCACCTCCCATTACTCCTACCTAGAGAAACTAGATGTGGAGGATCAGGATCCTGCTAGGGGACAATCCTCATTCACGTCCATCCCTATACTGTGGAGAGAACCAGAGGCCAACACAATGGAGCCCTCTCCCGCTCAAACATTGTTGTTAGTTGAAACTTTTCCTGGATTTCCTTATATGAGAAAAAGTATCATAGATGGGAGAAGGGCCAAGCACAGGGAAGGTGTGGAGAAGATAGAGAAGAGAGAACAGACAGTCCTATTGCTTTGGCAGATGATTACTGATTTTTAAGGCATTTTTCCTAGCACTGTATTCTCTTCAGAAGAGTATGGGATTGGGATTGTGATAGACTTGAAATAAATCTTTATATAGTGACTCACAGTTGTGTGTTTTGGGGCAAGTTATTTATTGTTTTGAGTCTCGTAAATTCACTCATTTATAAAATGGAAGATAATAACATCTTTTAGGTTTGTCTTTTGGATTAAATAAGATTTATGCACCACTCTGTGCAGTGCCTGAAATGTCGTGATCACGCAACAGTTAGCTGCTGGGATTGGTCCCTACCAGGACACCTGCCTCACCTAAGTCACCTTCTACTCAGCAGATTAAATGAATCTCTTTAAGGTTGATGTACAGCGTCTTAAATGGGCATTATGCTTTTTTGCCCCTAGTGAAAACATTAAACAGAAAATAGAAATGCTTTTTGTTCCCTTCAAAGAATCTCCATGGTGCGTCATAGTTAAAGACCTGAAAAATAAACTTGATTTATGGTCATCATAACTCAGAGCCAGCATTATTTCATTATGTGATTTAATGAAAAATGGAATCTGTTATGTCTTTGTTTTTTCACATTGGATGTTAGTAGAATTTATTTTAGAATAAAATTAGTGTTTAAATAGCTAAAGAGGTTGGTAGAAATGAAACCTTTAAACATTTTAATAAAATCTGAACAGATGATCTCTAACATTTTTTTTTTAAGTGTATGTATTTCTTGATTTGACATGTTGCAGTCCCTCTAATTGGCTTTCAGGTTTGCAGAGTAATTACAGCTTTGAACAAACTTTGTCATCTGTGGCTCAGAATGGTGTAAAGTAAGCAGAACATTTGAAATGCAGCTTGTGGTTCATGTTGCTCAGGAGAGTTTAGTGTATAACTATCTAATATAAGTACCAATGTAACAACATTGAAAAGTATCATGTGTTTTAATAAAAGTTAGCTGCCTGGGATTTTGTATAAGAACATTTAGTGGCATGGGTATATTACATAATTCCAAAAATCATAGGTAATCACTTGGTTAATAGCTTTTTAGAATCTCTATCCAAAGTTTCTACTTCTGTTTTTAAAATTTAAATTGATATGTATTAAATGATTCCAAAAATCATAGAAAATCATTTGGTTAGTAGCTTTTTAGAATTTCTGTCCAAAGTTTCTACTTCTGTTTTTAAAATTTAAATCGCCCTACCTTGTTTTGGCAATCTTTACATAACCAAAAGGAAAATATGCTTCTAAAGAAGTATTGGCTAATCCATTTATTAACCACCATTTCCTTTAAGAATCATGTGTTTTTGATTTCTTGTTATGGTCAACACGCAACAACTCAAAGTTTTTCTGTTTACTGGATCACTGGTTTTAACATGGTAATTTAGATTTTTAACTTTTTTGAATTTGGATTTAGCTTTTTAAGTTACATTTGTTTGGTACAGTAACAAATCCTATGAGACTGGTATTTTCTGGGTAGTGATCCGGCTATCACTGGAATATCTTGGTAACAGCTCTTCTTTTCTACAATCTCAATTTAGTGGGTATTATTTAGAAATCGAATGTGTTTGTAGAGTATTTCATACTGAGACCTATAAAATAAGAGGTTTATTTCTATTATACTGTTTGTTTGTAATTACATGTAACATTTTTGTTGAACTAGAGGGTTCACAAGGATTTGATTAAATCATTTATAGCATGAGTAAATTACTACTTTATAATTACATGAGTAGAATAATTAATAAAGTTTGGTGTGTGCTGTGAACTCAGAGTTTCTTACTCAATTTTTGTGTGCCCAGAATTTTGCATAGTGCTTGGCCCATAACTGACATTTCATATATGTCATTTGGTTCGTGAATACTTAGCAAATTTAGTAAGAACAGTCAAGTTGTGCATAACTACTTATTATGTTATATTCTAATATTTTTCCAAACCACTCCATACATAAGTACAAATATTTTATTATTTTCTAAGCCATTCCTTTTCAGTGATCTGCTTGAGAATGGTAGTTAAAGTAATATCTTTTATCATTGTTTTTTGCGGGCTTATAAATTATAGTAATTAATATTTGGAATCTGATAACAGTATTTTAAGTAGCTTCTAAAATTCTAGTGTTGAAAAGTTCTTTAAATTATAGCATTTATACTTCATTTAGGTATAGTGTTAAAAATAGTTAATTCATAATAGCACTTTTGGAGATGATGAACCTGAGGGCTTAGATACAAAATACTTTGAAGAGGATCACACTGCTGATTGTATTAGAGCCTGAATTTGAATTTCTTACTCTGATTTCAAAGTCCATTATCTTAATTACTTTCTGTCACCGTCATGGGAACCTGAAGTAAAACTAAAATAGTGAACCTCAGACTGGGCATTCTTTCTTTGCTTCTTTGCTGTATTTCTCTGTGCCCCAAGGTTATTCTTGAGTATTTCTCTTGGGCCTGCCCCTCTTTTAAGTGTCTGTCCTCCATTGTTTACTCGAAAGCCAGTCAATCAGTTGTCCAGTAATCAAGTATTTATTGTATACTCCTGTGTGCTGGTACTGTCCTAGGTGCTGTAAGAACTGTGCACATAATTCCTTTTAAGTAATATAGCTGTAAGACCAAATTAACATTTGTTAAACACATGCAGGACAATGTAGTGAACCACTGGCTGGAAATTTAATAGGAGATTCAAAAAGAAAGATATAGTGAGGAACAGTGGGCTTCAAAGAGAATCAGACGGATGGGCAGAGTCAGTCGCAGGAATTGGTTGGCTCTTTGTTAGTATAAATTAGTATAATGTCTGATATTTCAAAACTTATATCTTTCAAATGAACAGTATTTTTATTGCTTATTTTTTAATTAAGTACTATATTTGGTATTTTTTAACTTTCATATTTAAAAAATATCTAACACTGCCATACAAAGTTTAATTGTGTTATAATAGAATTTGTGACCTATTGATTCTACCACCTTTTCATTATCTTACACATCCCCAGGTTCTCACTTCCCTCCATACCCATTTTAAATTTCTTAGTGGATTATCCTAATTACTCCCTTGCCTTGACTCCTCTATTCTTTTCTGCTTTCTTGCTGTGACAGACTTACTTGGTTAAAATACACCCTTGCTTAAATTCATTTCTTATGTTCCTCACCTGTACACATGCAGCTGAATATATCTGGGAGAAGATAGACAATCATGATCTCTGTTATTACTTTAAATTCTTCATTATTAAATTCAGATTGGTCCTTAATGCTACTCAGCAGTCACGTCATATTTCCCTAGTCTGTTTGTACTTCCATTTTCCCAGAGTACTATTTCATATATTTTTATTTTTTTTTCAGAGCCCAGTGGATCCTTTTGCAACCTTATTTCTGATGGCCTTACATCCTAATTCATTGACTTTCTATTAGTTTCTCCTTGCTTCTATACTCCTAATTTCATTTGGGCCCTTATATCTTCTCTTTGATTTCATCACTAAACTATTTATACTCCTGATTAGATCTACCTCTTTACTTGTCCAGTAAATTTAATCCCTTCTTGCTTACACAGGAAGATTGCTCCAGAAATTATCTTTTAGTATCATCAAAATTACCTTCTTTGTTGGATTATTACTATCAGAATCCATTGATTTGGAAAATATGTATTGCGTACTATGTGTCAGGCATAGTTCTAAGTGCTAAGAATATGTGAGTGGAGTTTACAATTTGTTGAAAAGACATTAAGCAAAAAAGATACTAAAAAACTTCATCACCAATATTAGAAAATGGTAACATTCTATGGAAAATAAAAAGTAGAGCAAATAAGATGGAGGGAAGGTCCTTGGTAAGGGGTGCAGATTGCAATATTAAATAGGATGATTAAAGTAGACAGCTGTGTGGATGTGTGAGGGGGAAAGAATGCTAGGCAGAGGGCACAGCTTAACAAAAAGCTCTAAAGCAGAAAGAGTGTAGTGCATTTGTTGAGGAAATGCAGGGAAGCCAGGGTGACTGGCAGAGTAGCCTGAAAGAATACTAGGGAAGTAGGTCGGAAACTTCAGTGGGGTGGGTGGGAGGGTCAGATTACATAGGACACCTGTTGATCACTTGAAGGCCTTAGTCTTCTATTCTTAGTGAACTGAAACACTGCAGAACTTTGTTGCAGATCTTCATTTTAAGAAGATTTCTGGCTGCTGTGTTGAGAACAGACTGCAGTTAGGGGCAGGGGAAAGCTGTTCTAAGGTTTTTGGAATCATCAGGTGAGAGACGATGGCTTAGTCTGAGGTTGTGGAGGTAGTGAGAAGTTATCAGAAACTGGTTATGTTTTTAAAGTGGAAACACCAGGATTTGCAGAAGCAGTAAATGTGATGTCAGAGAAGAGAGGACTCCAATGTGATTCTCGGGTTTTCTGTGTGGGCAATTTAAAGATTGGAGGTGTCATTATCTGAGATAGAGAAAGCCATGGGTAGAGGTTGTCAGGAGAAGGAGCAGGGTTGAGAGAGGTCAGGAGTTCACTTTTGGACATGTTCAGATGTCTCCCAGAGCAGTTTCTGTCTTTAACTTATATCGTCTCTCAACATCTCTAAATAGGAAGAATCTGGTCTTAGGGCAGCTGGAAGGGTTAGGCATTGGGTACTGAGAGTCTAAAGGAGAATTACAAAAGTGGAAAAACCAGTTATGAATGGTCTCCCATTTACAATAGTTCAATGTAATGATGTTTTTTTTTTTACTTTGCCATGGTCCTAACAGCAATACACACTCAATAGAAACAGTATTTCAAATTTTGGATTTTTGTCTTTTCCTGGGCTAGTTATTTGCTGTATGATACTCCCTAGTGATGCTGGGCAGCAGCAGCAAATCACAGATCCCAGTCAACCATGTGATCACAACATGCACAGTAGATACTCTACAGTGTACTGCGTTGCCAGCATTTTTCTGGATGCTCTTATGTTTTGTGTTTTCACATCTCATCATGTCGACAAAACACCCATCTATGTGTAGTATTCAACACTCTACTACAAAACAGGCTTTGTGTTAGATGATTTTGTCCAACTGTAGGCTAACGTAAGTGTTCTGGGCATGTTTAAAGTTGGCTAGGCTAACCTATGATGTTTGGTAGTCTAGGTGTATTAAATGCATTTTGCCTTATAATATTTTTGACTTACAGTGGGTTTATTGGGATGTAACACAGTCATAAGTCGAGGAGCATTGGTAATTGCAAATGGCACCAATCTCAAAAAGGAAGATCACTTCATGTTTCAGTCTGGGTGGTGGAAAAATTTTGAAAGCCAGGAGGAGGAATGAATTTTAGGGGAAAGATACTGAGTTTGGTTTTAGGGGTGGTTCAGTAATTCAGCCAGGTAAAATTCACTATGTGTTTAGACATGTGTGTCTTAAAGTAGAACTCCAAGGTGAAAAAGTTTGGATTTTGATTTTGGTAAACTGAGAGATGATTGCTGAAAACATGAAAACTTGTTAGAAAAGAAAAACTAAGCAGAGATCCTTGGTTGAATGATTTCTCTCAGTGTAAAGGGCCAATAAAGAGCTAATCTGGGGCCAGGCACAGTGGGTCAAATCTGTTATCCTAGCACTTTGAGAGGCTGAGGCAGGTGGATCACTTGAGGTCGGGAGTTCAAGACCAGCCTGGCCAACATGGTGAACAGGCCAACCCTGTCTCTACTAAAAATAGAAAAATTAGCTGGGTGTGGTGGTGCATGCCTGTAATCTCAGCTACTCTGGTGGGGGAGGCACAAGAATCACTTGAACCTGGGAGGTGGAGGTTGCAGTGAGCCAGGATTGCGCCACTGCACTCCAGCCTGGGTGGCAGAGTGAGACTCCGTCTCAAAAAAAAAAAAAAAAAAGGCAGCTAATGACTTGGAACTATAAAGATATAGAGAAGGTAGTTGATAATTGGTAATGATGGAGATAAGACACAGCAGATAAGCACTGAGAAAAGACTTGAATTTTTCAACTGAGATAAATTAGTTTCTTCCAAAAGAGCAAAGTCAGCAAACAACCGTACCCTGTTTTCTCTTGGTGTCCAATACCACTTAATCCTTTAAAGCGCAGCTCAGATGTATACTCAATAATAGTTAATGTTTATTGAAAGCTTACATATTTCGTATTATGCTAATATTACATGAATTTATTATTTCCTCATCAATTCTATGATGTAGATACTATTTCTCACTTAACTGTTGAAGACCAGAGAGTTTAATTAGTTCGTCCAAGTTTGTATGGTTAATTGTATGAAACTGTAATTCAATCCAGGCACACCAGTGTGAGAATGTATACTTTTAGGCACTACACTATGCACATGTTCTTGGACATTTTCCTAGTTATTCACGAACAGAATTTAATCACATTTAGACTGACTGGCTCTCCAGGCTGTGGATACTAAGAGTTATAGGCAGTTTATGTTGTCAAGAGGCTTATAATCTAGGTAAGGATAAGCGGCATTTGTCATTTTCTTAAAATGATAAATAATACTGTAAGATAGTCTATGGTAAGTCTATGGTAAGTGACAAATGAGGGATATGGTAATAAGTAATGACAATATAGAGGATGAAATGGTCAGTCTGGGACCAGGTATTATGGAAGGTTTCATGGAAGGAGTGGTATTTGATCTGGACCTGCAAGGATCAGTGTTATTTTGACTGCAGGTGATACATATGAAGAGGTAGAATAAGTGGGGACCCTATTTCAGATAATGAGAACAGCTGAAACAAAGGCATAAGATGTGTTTGGGGAAATTTACATAGTCCAGTTGAGGTGGTTGATGTGGCCAGAATGGGTGAAGGATTGGAAAGGAATACTAAGATCAGGTTGTGAATAATCCTGAGTAGAGATCCATAGAAAGCTGTGAGTTTGCAGTGGATTTTGTTTAAAATAGAACACTGTATTTCTCAATTATTTACTTCTTGTTTTAAATATATGCCTATTTAAAGAAATATTTTATTTTATTCCTAGAATGCCAGTTAATGAAAACAGAACGACCAAAGCCAAACACATTTATAATCAGATGTCTCCAGTGGACCACTGTTATAGAGAGGACATTTCATGTAGATACTCCAGAGGAAAGGTAAGAAATTGATTTTTCCCATTTTGTGAAAAAGCAATCAATCTAAAGACATATTTGTATCTGACTTCATTACTTGTAAATATACGTCAATATATTTTTAAATGCTATAGTGTCTAAATTCTTGTTTCTGGAATAACACATGAGTAACAGTGTCTTACAAAATAATATTTAATAAATCAGAATCTCTGGACATGCTAGAAGATATACTTCTTCAGAGAAACAGAACATTTAAAGGTTAAAATGTAAATTTAAAAAGACATTTTTATAGCCAACTACCTTTTTTAAAAATTGTAGAATTGATTGTATTCATACTTGAAATTCTGAGGCTAGTGATAGCAAAAGATGGCAAGCAGCATGTATTCTAAATTAATTGCAAGTGGCTGCCTGGAGCACTGTGTTGCTAAGGATTCTGAGATTGGGTCTTAGGAGCAGGAAGGTGGATTAATTAGCATTGACTGTCATTTTTAAACAGGGTAGTGACAACACTGTCACTGTAGTAACCAACTCACCAACTTTATCAGGTCCACTTTTTATACTCCTGATCGATCAATTTTTACAACCACTTCCCAATTGTATATCTCCTCACTTTGATACTGAGTTAGGTTCAGAGACCACAGTCACAAAATCATCATCCTGCCCATGTTACTAAATTGATCCTAATCAGCAACTTTGTGAAGTTAAATCTTATTAGCCTTATTTTCCAAAAGAATAAATTAAGTTTTAACAGTCTTGTCTAAAATTTTAGTAAAAGCAAAATGGTAAAGTATTGTTTTAATAACACTTTTGATAATAGAGTAAATGATAGTGTATGAATAAGAAATGTAGAAAAGAGTTAATCACTGATATATTCTTTTGTATACTTCCAAAAGTATGCAGATATATTTAGGCTTTTGTGCAGATATATTTAGGCTTTTAGTATATATACAGTTCTGGGTGTGGATCCCCAAACTCCTGTCCTGCCTGCCCACCCTTCCCTCACCCCCATCTATCCTGGACCTTTTTTTCCCTGGTAATACTGAGCTTTTCAGTTTGTTTGTATCTCCACCACGTGGCCCATAAACATTAAGTTGGGCTAATTCCTATGTATCTTTTCAGATCTGAGCTTAAAATGTCATTTTTCCTACAAAACCTCTGACTCTTATAGACTAGTCAGGTTCCCCTGCTATATACTTACATATTTCTTTGTACCTTTCTATCAAGTATATTTTATAACTGCAATCCTTCCTTGCGTTTCTCACTAAACTTTCAAGATTCTTGACAGCAAAGATCATGGCTTCCTCACTCATTTTAAAAATCTTTAGCATATAGTCCATGGCCCAACACAGTATTTATTGTCTGGCTAGATAAATGGAACTTTTCGCATGTCAGTATATATTCTTTGAAATATTATTAGGGGATTTATAACATCTATTGAAGTACAATTCATTTTGCCATTTGTGTTTACAAAGCTGGATTTATGTCGGGTCTTAAGACTCTAAAATCCTTTGCTTTTCCTGTAATAACATACTACTCTTCTGAACAACTAGTTTTATGACTATAAGAAAAAAACAGTATTCTTAAAATGAAAAACAACATACTTACATTTGCTGTTGGTATGTGCATTTCTGAATACCTCTAGAATCTGGTGTTTGGAAATTCTGTATGACGTTAGTATAATATCATTGAAGACTTAGAGAGGGTTAGTGAGAGTTAGAAAAACCCTTAATTTTTAGCATTCTGCCCAGCCTACAATTTTTACCTGTCGTAAACTAAATGTATCTCTCTCACCTATCTTGTGTATTTCAGTTCATGAAATAAGGTTGGATTCTATTTTTTCTCAATGGGGAGCCCGTCGTCTCATCTTCATTTATTTGATAATCCATTCCCCCCTCCACTGTTTGTGGATAACACATATACATATTTGGGTTTTTTAGGATTTAGTCTTTTTTTTTTCCCCTTTGACTTTTCTGTATGCTAGCATTAACACCACATGGCTTTAATTAGAGAAATTTGATAAAATTTTTAACTGCTAATATAGCAACATTTCCCTTATTTTTTAATAAAAATGTTCTTAGCTACATTAGTGCGTTCTTTTTAAAAACTAAAAAATTACATAATATGAAGTTCTCTTACATTTTTAAATTCTCTTACATTGTTTAAGTTAACAATACTCTATTACATTTATAATAGAGTATTGTTAACTATGTGTGCATATTGTTGTATAGCAGATCTCTAGAACTTTGTCATCTGGCATGACCGAACCTCTGTTCCCATTGAATAGCACTTTCCATTCCCCTATCCCCTGCCCCTAGAAACCACCATTCTACTTTCTGCTTCTGTGAATTCAGCTACTTTAGACAGGTAACGTAAGTGGAATCATACAATGTGTGTCCTGTTAACTGTCTTATTTCTCGTAGTGTAATGCCTTCAAAGTTTATCCATGTTGTAGCATATTAGGGGATTTTCTTCTTTTATTAAGGGTGAATAATGCTCCAGTGTATGTATATAATATTTTTGCCTTCATTCATTTTTCTGAGCCAGGGTATTCCTTTGTCACCCAGGCTGGAGTGCAGTGGTGTGATTGTGGCTTACTGCAGCCTAGAACTCAGGCCCATGGGATCCTCCCAGCGTAGCTTCCCCAGTAGCTGGGACTACAGGCACACACGCAACTAATTAAAAAAATTTTTTTTGGTAGAGACATGGTTTCTCCATGTTGCCAGGGCTTGCCTGGAACTCCTGGCCTCAAGCAATCTTCCTACCTTGTCTGGAATTACAGGCATGAGCCACACGCCTGGCCGGTACGTTTATTTTATCCATTCATCTGCTGATGGATATTTAGGTTGTTTCCACCTCTTGGCTATTGTGAATAATGTAACAACGACCATGAGAGGGCAAATATTTATTTAAGTTCCTCATTTCACTTTGTTTGAATAAGTATCCAGCAGTGATTGCTGGCTCATATGGTAATTCTATTTTTAATTTTTTGAAGAATCTCCATACTGTTTTCTATAGCAGCCACATTATTTTACATTTCCAACAATAGTGCACAAGGTTCGAATTTCTTCATATCCTTGCTGACACTTATTTTTCTTTTCAGTTGTGTTTTTTAAAAATAACGGCCATCCCGGCAGGTGTGAGGTGATATTTCATTGTGGTTTTGATTCACACTTCCCTGATATTTAGTAATTCTAAGTATTTTTCAAATACTGATGTCATTCATATGTCTTCTTTGAAGAAATGTCTATTCAAGTCTTTTGCCAAGTTTTTAATTGCATAGTTTTTGTTTTTGCTATTGAGTTGTAGGAGTTCCTTATACATTTTGAATGTTAATGCCGTATCAGACATATGGTTTGCAAATATATCCTCTCATTCTGTAGTTTGCTGTTTCATTCTGTTGTTTGCTGTGCAGAAGCTTTTTATTTTGATGTAGTTCTACTCATCTGTTACTGCTTTTGTTATCATTAAGAAATCATTTCTAAGGACCAAGTTATGAAGCTTTTCTCCTGTGTTTTTTTCCTAGGAGTTTGTAGTTTCAGGTCTTACATTTATTCTTTGATCCATTTTGAGTTGGTTTTGTGTGTAGTGTAAAATAAGGCTTCAGTTTTATTCCTTTGCATGTTGATACCCAGTTTTCCCACACCATTTGTTAAAGAACCTGTCCTTCCACATTGTGTTAGTCATGGCACCCTTGTCAAAGATGATTTGACCATATATATATGGTTTTATTATCTGGGCTCTCTGTTCTGTTCCATTAGTCTATATGTCTTTATGCCAGTACCAAACTGTTTTAATTACTGAAGTTATAGAATGCATTTTGAAGTCAGGAAATATGAAGCCCTCAGCTTTTTGCTTTCTTAAGATTGTTTCTGCTATTTGGGACTCTTGATGGTTTCTGTACAAATTTTAAGATTTTTTTTTTTCTGTTTCTGCAAAAATGCTGCAGGATTTTGATAAGGATTGCATTGTATCTTTAGCTTACTTTGCAGTATTGACATCTTAACAATATTAAATCTTCCAGCACATGAACATGGGAGATGTCTTTCCATTTATTTGTGTCTCCTTTAGTTTCTTTCAGCAATGCTTTATAGTTTTCAGTGTGTAAATCTTTCACTTTATTTGTTAAGTTTATTCCTAAAGTAACTTACTCTTTTTGATGCTCTTGTAAATGGGATTTGCCTTAGTTCCTTTGGGCTGCTACAATAAAATATCATAAACTGAGTAGCTTATGAACAATAGAAATTTATTTCTCACAGTTCTCAAGGCCAGATGTTTAAGTTCAAGGTGCTGGCAAATTCAGCGTCGAGAGGTTCCTCTTCATGGTTCATAGATGTCTTTTCCCTGTATTGCCACATAGTAGAAGGGCCAAAGGAACTCTCTGAGGACTTTCTATAAGTGCACTAATTTAATTTATGAGTTCTATCATGACCTCACAGAGGCCCACTTCCTAATACCATCATCTTTGGGGTTAAGCGACCCAAAACATTTATTCTTTTGTAGACCTATTATCTGCAAACATTAACAATTTTGTCTCTTCATTTCTGTATTATTTATGTATTATTTCTCTGTTTTTAAGCAACATTGAATAATTTGATGATAGCAAATAATACCTTTTTTCCTGATTTTAATGGATACACTTATCTACTGTTGAATATGATTTCTATATGTACTTTATTCTGCTGTGTATGACATCCACAATATAGACTAAGGTTATTTTTCTTTCTTAAAGCTAACTACTTTCATTGTCACAACCATGGCCACTACACTCACACTCACATACAGAGACACATGTGTCTGTGCACACATATACCTGGCTTCCACCGTGTTCCAGATATATTGAACTCCCTGTAGTTTCCCAAGTACTAATGCTATCCTTTGCTTTTATACTACCTGTAGCTCTTTCCTTCTTGCCCTTTTGCCCCTACTGCTAGGAACACCTCATATCCTTTGCTTGTCTCTTCCTCATCCTGGTAAGTACCAACTCATTTTGCACATCTACATTCAAGAATTACCTTTCTCTTTGGGTCCCCATCAGAAACTATTATTATTGTTAGAACACCACTATACTCTGTGTATACTTCTATCATTTTACTTGTAACACTTTATTATACTTACTCACAATACCAAGGTTCCCCCATCAGACTGTAAGTTCTTCTTAAGCTATTCCTTATTTAAACTTTAGGAGCACACATGTATTAGATATTTAATTAGACATTTATTAGTAAATAATCAGTTTGTGAAAATTGTTTGATTTTTTTTTTTTTTTGTATAAGTAGTCTATGTACTTTTGAAAGATTAATTTACTTCTTTCATAGGGGTCTCCATTCCGTTTTTCAAATTAATTACATTTTCAAACATTGCTTAGGAAATGGAAGATTGGATGCCCACTTTCAATTAGTCAGGTACTTTGGCCTGATGCTTTTTTGCAGGATTTACCCAACCCCTACCCCCACCAAATGGTGTAGGGTTATAGTTTAAGTATCCTCAATTATGGTAAATTAGGTAATTTGGGTCAGTAGTCCAGCTAACTACTACTAGTAAAGCTGTAAGAGACTTTTGTTTGTTTTTGCGTTTTAAAAGGCATCAGAGAGCTAATAAGGCTAAGATTTGTGGGGCCAAAACTTTATTGAAGAAAGAAACCCAGAGAGTGAACCTACTTTCCCTTTGCGTTACCTGCCAGTTCTTGAAGTAGTATTGGAGATGGAGAGATTTTGAGCAGCTCCCAGAGCTGGGAGTGATATTTTGGAATCTAGGATCTGCCAAAGAGGAGACATGGTAAACCACTACCTTTTGGTATTGGTAGCTTAAAGGACTATACCATATAAGAAAGAGTAAACAGGAAATAGGTTTGCCTTGAGAGGACTGACGTATAACTATAAATTATTTCAGTTCTGAAATTGAGCGAAGGTGATCTGCTAGTCTCCTAGGAGCTTGCTAAAAGCAAATGTAAATTCTCCTCTAGGAGTTTGCTAAAAGCAAATGTAAATTCCCTCTAAAAGAAGATTATATCTTCCTAGGCTTCACATTATCTCAGTTTTCATGTTCTGTGTCCAGGACTTGTTAAAAATGACTTCACAAAAATTAAACACAATGTGGCCAAAATCGTAGAGGAAAAAAACAGACAATAGAATCATATTCATAGAAGCTCTAGATAAGAGTTATCAGACAGTGATGAAAAGAACTGTGCATTAATTAGTATGTTGAAGCATGTTAAGATTGGGTGATTCTGCAGAGAGAAAGTATGAAAAAGAACCAAATGGATAATAGTTTTCATTTGTAATCAAGGTAAAATGAAAAAGAACCACATGGAAATTCTAAAAATTGAAAATGAAACATTTGAAATTATGAGTTCTAACAGGCAGTTTTAATAGCAAACTAGGCCTCACATTAGAGAAAATTAGTGAACTCAAAAATAGAGCAGAACATTTATAATGAAACATGCAAAGATAAGAGGATAGAAAATTAAGAATAGAATGTAAGATAAAAACAATGCAGTGAGAATGTCTTACATATGTAAAATTGGAGGCTCAGAATCAGAAGGAAAGGAGAGCTAGAGCAGAAAGTATTTGAAAAGATAACGATTGAAATTTAAAAAGTAAATGGCTGAAGGTATCAAACTATAGTTTCAAAAGTCCTATAAATCTCAAGTAGGAAAAATATGAAGAAAATCCCTAATCTTATCAGACTGTTAAAAACCAAAGATAGGTCTGGGCACAGTGGCTCATGCCTGTAATCCCAGCACTTTGGGACGTCAAGGCAGGTGGATCACAAGGTCAAGAGATTGAGACCATCCTGGCCAACATGGTGAAACCCCATCTATACTAAAAATACAAAACTTTGCTGGGTTTGGGCACGTGCCTGTAATCCCAGTTACTTTTGGGAGGCTGAGGCAGGAGAATCGCTTGAATTCGGGACGTGGAGGTTGCAGTGAGCTGAGATTGTGCCACTGCACTCCAGCCTGGCGACTGAGCGAGACCTTGTCTGAAGAAACAAAAACAATAAAAAATAAAAAAAAACCACAAACAACAAAGATAGTGGGAAAATCCCCAATGTAGATAGAGAAAAAAAAATGTACTTCTCCTTCAGAGCAGCAACAAATAGACCAAAAGGTAATGTATCAATATGTGGAATGGAATAATGATGAAATATAATGGAATGATGTTCCCCAATAATGGAATGATGATGATAGAATGATATCCCCAAAGATATGAAAGAAAATAAATGCTAAGAAACAAGTTTTTCCCACAAATAAAATGAAAATATTTTTAGTAATAAAATTGATAGAGGCTGGGCATTGTGTCTCATGCCTGTAGTACCAGCAATTTGAAAGGCTGAGGCAGGAGGATTACTTGAGCCTAGGAGCTCAAGACCAGCCTGTTTCCCCCACTCCCCAAAAAGTTGATAGGATTTGTCACTAGCACACCTGTATTAACTAACCTAGTATTCTTTAGACAGAATAAGAATAATCTCAGATAGGAGGATAGAAACAGAAAGGAATGAAAAACAAAATGGTCAAATGAACCAATAAATAAAAATAAGCATTGATTTAAAATATGATTTACTTTGTGGTTTAATTATATAAAGAATGAAAAGTATCTGAAGTAATAACATAAATTGAGTTCACGACAAAAATGGAGTTAATTTTTTGGGAGGTTGCTGTAGACTTTGCTAAGTTAAGGTTAAATATTATAATTTCAATTACAGCTACTGAAAGGATAGAGTATGGTGGTTACCAGGCTAATTGGAGGAGAAATGGAAGTATAAAAAAATTATTCTGGCATATATTATATAAGTGGACCATATAAAGTTAGGGATATACATGTAAATAATTACAAAAAAGATGACTGAAAGGCCAACAGGAAAATTTAAATGGAATTCTGAGAAAACTTAAAATGTTTTAAAAAACAGGCAGGAAAAGAGAAAAAGAGATAAATATATGGGTTGAAAATAAATAGATTGAAAAAGATTGATCATCGAAAGAGTAAGCATAAGAAGGATGGATTGCTGTATTATTTCAGATTAAATGTATTACCAGAGACTATTAGGATACTTTATAATGAGAAAAGTATCTATTGAACAGGACGATATAGTAGTCATCAACACATATAACAGAAGTAAAGGGATAAAAATGGGCAATTTCACAACCATATTTGGAGATACAAAAATTCTCAGCACTTGGTAGAGCAGCCACACAAAAAATCAGCTAAGACAGAATAACATGATCAACCACTTTGATGTGCCTGATATTTATAGAATACTGCACTCAAAAGTGGCAGAACAGACATTTTCAAGTACACATGGTACATTGATCAGGATAGAGCATATTCTTGGTCATAAAAAATTCTCAATACATTTTGGAAGATTAAAGTTATATAGTGTGTATTCTGTAATCACAGTAGAATTAATTAGAAGTCAGTAACAAGACAATAGAAAAATGCCATTTACTGGAAATTAAACAACATAATTATAATTGCCTCAAAAACAAAACTCACAAGAGCCATTAGAAAATAATTTTAAATGAACAGTAATGAAAATAAACATGTCAAAATTTGTGGAGTGTAGCTAAATGAGTGCTTAGAGGGAAATATATAGCCTTAAATACCTGTTTTTAAAAAGAAGGAAGTTCTCACGTCATTAACTTAAGCTTCCATCTTAAGAAACCAGAAAAGTAAATGAAACCCAAAGAAAACGGAAAGAAACAATACCAATCAGAAATCAGTGAAATAGAAAAACAGAATAGTAGAGAATAATCAATAAAACCAAAACTACTTCTTGGGAAAAAAAAATAATAGAATTGAAAAACGTTTTCAGATATTGTTAAAGAAAAAGAAGGAAGATGCCAATTACTGACACTATCCCAAGAAAACATTAGAAAACCCATTAGCAAGGAATGGAAGTGAATTAGTAATTAAGAACCTTTCCTCAAAGTTTCCAAGCCCAGACAGCCTTATTGGTGAGCTCTATCAAAAATTTAAGGAAGAATTTTGACCAGTCCTGTAGAAGCTGTTTCATAAAATAATGAGAAGGGAATATTTCTCAACTTACTTTATAAGACCACTGTCACCTTCATTTCAGAAACCAAACAAAACTATTTTAAGAGATAACTATAGCCCAATACACTTATGAATTATATGCAAAATTTGATAACAAAATATCAACAAATTAAACAAAAGGTAAAAAGGATAATACATTGTGGTCAAATGAAGCTTATCTCAAGAATTAAAAGTTGCATTACTATTGGGAAACTGTTAAGCTAAGTTCACCTTATTACTATAATACAGGTAAAAAACTGTGATCATTTTATACAGATATAGAAAAATAATTTGACAATTTTTATTTTTATTTTTTTGGAGACAGAGTCTTGCTCTTTTGCTCTGGCTGGAGTGCCATGGCATGATCTTGGCTCACTGCAACCTCCACCTCCCGGGCTCAAGTGATTATCATGCCTCAGCTCCCGAGTAGCTGGGATTACAGGTTCCTGCCAGCCCGCCCAGCTAATTTTTGTATTTTTAGTAGAGACAGGGTTTCACCATGTTGGCCAGGCTGGTCTCTTAACTCCAGATCTCAGGTGATCCACCCGCCTGGGCCTCCCAAAGTGCTGGGATTACAGGCATGAGCCACTGTGCCTGGCCTACATTTGACAAAATTCAACACTCATTAAAAAGATGCAACTGGTTAGAAATAGAACAGAACTTTCTCAGGTGATCAAGTAAGTGTATGTATAAAAGATCTACAATTTATATAATACTCAAGGGGGTGAAAACTCAATGTTATTCTTAACTTGTGAAACAAAGCATGTATGCTGCTCTCTTTACTTTTATTTAACATTGTCCTGAAGGTCTGATCTAGGGCAATAAAGCAAGAAAATGATGTAAAAGGCATGTGGATTGGAAATGAAGTAAAGCTGCTCTTGATTGCCTACAATGTGGTTGCATGTGTAAAAAATCCAGAAAAATAAGAGCTACTAGAACTAATAAATGAATTTAGTAAAGTTGCAGTGTACAAAGTCAATATACAAAAATCAATTGTATTTTTAAATACTAGCTAGAACAATTAGAAAGTGAAAGAAAAAGAAAACCCTCCACAATAGCACAAGAGAACAGTCTTGTGTCACTTAATGACAATGATAGTTTTGAGAAACATGTCATTACGCAACATTGTGTAAACATAGTACTTGAACAAACCTAGATGGTGTAGCCCACCCTGTACCTAGACCACGTGGTATAGCCTATGGCCCCCAGGCTACAAACCATACAGCGAATTACTGTATGGAATACTGTAGGCAGTTGCAATGCAATGCTAAGTATTTGTGTATCTAAACATAAAAGCATAGGAAAGGTACCATAAAAAACCGTGTAATAATCTTAGGGGACCACCATTGTGTATGCAGTCCATCACTGACTGAAACATTGGTATGTGGTGCATGACTGTATGTAGGAATAAATTCAGTTAAAGATGTGAAAGATCTTTACACAGAAGATTACAAACATTGCATTGGGAAACTAAAGACCTAAATAAATGTAGAGCTATACCATGTTCATGGATTGGAAAATTTAAATGATTAAAGATGGTAGTTCCCCCAAAATTGATCTATACATTTAATATACTTCCAGTCAAAATTCAAGTAGACCTTAAGAAGCAGACAAGCTGATTTTACAATTTAAATGGAAAAATAATGACCCTTGATTTGCTAGCCAAATGTCAAAAAAATAAAGCTTGATACAGGTGCTCCTGAGACTAATTGTTCAAACTACGAGCTGTGATGATTTCTTTTTCTTTTCCATTTTTTTTTTTCTTTTTCTTTTTCTTTTTTTTTTTTTTTTTTTTTTTTTTTTTTTTTTTTTTTTTTAAAGAAACTTACTATGATCTGGAAACAGGGAAAGGTTTTGGCTTTGAAAATCTTTCCTTGGAATGTCTGTTGGACCTTTTAAAAATCTTAAGGATGTCAATTATGGACTTAAAATGGTTAAACAAAACACTTTTAAAAATGGCAGCAAACTTTCAGGGGTCAACTTAATAGTTAGAATGGGCCAGGTGCGGTGGCTCACGCCCGTAATTGCAGCACTTTGGGAGGCCAAGTTGGGCGGATCACTTGAAGTCAGGAGCTCAAGACCAGTCTGGCCAACATGGTGAAACCTCATCTCTACTAAAAATATAAAAATTAGCCAAGTATCATGGCACATGCCCGTAATCCCAGGTGCTCAGGAAGCTGAGGCAGGAGAGTCACTTGAACCCGGGGGGTGGAGGTTGCAGCGAGCCAAGATGATGCCATTGAATCCCAGCCTAGGTGACAGAGTGAGACTGTTTAAAAAAAGAAATAGGATATATATAGTCAAATAAAATTTAACTGTTAAGTGATTTTAACTTGAGTTTTCAAAATTTTTTTTTCTTCTCTCATTTTCTTCAGCATACTTCCAAAAAATGCTGCTATAGACTTTAGGCCTATGGTGAAATGCATTTAGGATTCTTTTCACCTTGGGGTGATGGTGGTAGTGTATGCTTATGTGTGTTGTGTGTGTGTGATCTGTGAATAGATTTTACTTGTATCGATTTCATATTTTAAAAAAGGGAAATATTTAAATAATTTGCCATCTTCTATTAATGGGAAATTGTACTCATTTTTATAGGGAAGAATGGACAGAAGCTATCCAGGCTGTAGCAGACAGACTACAGAGGCAAGAAGAAGAGAGAATGAATTGTAGCCCAACTTCACAAATTGATAACATAGGGGAAGAAGAGATGGATGCTTCTACAACCCATCATAAAAGAAAGGTAGAAAATAATAACTTATTCCCAGCACAACATTCATTTGTTTGGGAGAAACATACTACAAACTACCATTTGCAGAGAAATGGCAGCCAGTTTTCTCATGATATATAAATATATTGATGGGTTTTATTCACATGAATCTGAAATATATGTTGTTGTTTAAAACCAAATAGGTGAATATCATTTCAGTGATTCAGCACTTTAGCACTGAATGCTAATAGGGCTCATGTGTGATTGATGTGCCATCATACAACTTTATAATTTGCATTTTTTCCTTGTTGTTTTAATACAATTTTAGAAACTTTGTAATAAAATGTTTTCCCTAATGATTTGTTCTTTTCCGCTTTGCATTTCATGTTGTCCCGAAAAGCACCAATAGTAATGATTCAGGTGTGCTTCCTGAATTGGTGCCCTCAGTCTTAGCAAAGTCAGCAGGAAAGTGAACAGTCTTGGAAATAATAACTTTTGTTTAATGGCTGCTTCTGAGTCAGAAGGGAAGTAGACTTTTTCTTCTCTCAGTGCTCCAGCATAATAAGTACCCATTTGTATATTTATGAGAAATATAAATCATGTTTTTCATTACTATAGAAAATTCAACTTCCTTAGTACCAAAATGATATTTTTATGATTAAAGATAGTGGTGTTGAACAGAGATAAACATGCCGTTTATCACTTCAGAGTATATTTGGCTTAATAGATTGTGAATTAATCTTCAGGAAGGAAAACACAGATTTTCAAGGTATTATCTGTGAAATTTGGTGATAGCACAGTGATTAAGAACTCTTTGAAGATAGACTGTCTGGGTTCAAATCCTTCCTTTTCCACATTCAGCTTGTGGACTTGGTTAAGTTATACAGTCACAACATAAAGTTAATTATCCTTTCCTTATGTGACATTCTGTTCTAATTACAATAATATTCTATACTTGATTTGGGCCAAATGTCTGAGATCCCTTTCTGTCTTCATTGTAGATTTCTTTTCTGTTTGTTGAACTGAATCTCCCTTTTTTTTTTATGTCAATTTAACCTGCCTTGTTCCTCAGTCATTGCAAAAAGAAAAAAGTCTAGCTACACCCACCTACCTACTCAGAGATAAGAAAGCTTCTTTAGTGCGTGTGTAAATTATTTCATTGAAAATGATATGAAGAATGGTGTAAGTTAGATATGATTAAATAATTGAACCCCAAATTCAAAATATTTCTATAAATTTTTCATTTTGGAGACTCAGTTGCAGTAAAAAATTCTGAGAGAATCTGCTTTAATAGCAAATATTTATCAAACACTTATTACATAAGCACTTTAAACATTTTTCTTCGTTTTGAACCTCAACCATATATGAGATAAGTACCAGTATTACCCCATTTTATAGTTAAGGGAACTAAAGAATGGAAGGATGAAGAAATTTTACCCACAATTACAGGGTGGGAGCCAGTACTTAAACCCAGGCAGTAAGACTCCAGAGTCCTCACTTTCTAGTACTACGTTGTAATACTAAAGTTGTACTGACTCTTCCAAGAGTTTCCAAGCTTTATTATACATTGAAATTTACTGATATCCAAATGTCATGTAAGGACATCAGTTTTTCATAATATTTTGAGAAACAGAGTATAATCATAAGAATATCTGCATAATTGTATTACTAATAGAACTTGCTTATAACAGTTATAGAGATGATAGAGGCTCAAGATATATGAACCAAGAAAAATAAATAAGCTGTATATTGATGTGGTACATTATACAATTAAAATCTTACATATTTGAGGTTGTGTGGTTTTTTTTTTTTTTAAAATAATTTAAAATAGTTTTAAATTACTGCAGAAGTTAATACAGAAAAAGAACATTTGCACCACTACTAACTCTATAATGGCCCTAATGACTTAGCTTCAAGTGGTAAAATATTACTTTGATTTTCGTAAGGTAAATGATTCTAGAACTATACCTTTATGTATATCAATTATCACAAAAAATTGCAGAAGTTTGGGTTATTTTTAAGACTATAACCACACATTCTGAAATAAGAATAGTGTTTTAATTTATAGGATACATTTTCTTCTTTGTTTAATTTTTGCCAATGGGCAATAGGATTAAACGAATAGGTACTGATTATGGTGGCTATGATGAGAGTGGTCAGGCTGCTATTTCTTGCATGAAATAGAGTTCATGACCTCCCTTAGTGGTAGAGTATTGCCATAGTGTCTGCTCTGCCAGTTAAAAACTTGCTTGGAAAGGGAAAGGTGTTGGGTAGTAGATAAAGAGGCAAGGACTTCACAAACAGATTTAAGTGCTCTTCTATGTTTGAATTAAAAGAAAGTGCTGTTCTATGTTTTCATTAAAAGATAATGTTTCAAAGGAATTTGATTAGAGAAATGAGAAGTGCCTAATCTTGGTCAGCCAAGCTGCCGTTCTTATATGCATTGTCAAGTATGTGAAGAAGCATAGCATAAAAGGATAAAAAGCCAAGTGAGAGTCAGAGTTCTACGTAACTTTTAACTGACTAGCATAGGCCTCTCTGGGATCAACTGGCTATAATCTCATGATTTAGGTTTAAAGTATAAGCAGGGCCTCCTGTTTTCCCATTAAGTTTGACTCCAGTTCTTGGGATTGTATCACCTAATTCTTGACTGTGGTAACTCAAAGCAGTGGCTTGTATCCATAGTAAAATAGAAGAAAGAGAAGAGCAGACAATGGCTGGACCTGCTGAAATCGCATGATCTCACACTGCATAAATCTGCCTATTCAAAAGGGCTAAGTGATATAATCAATGTAGAAGTTGAGTAATAAAACTAGCTCCACCTCTTCTCATGAGAAAGAGCACCAGAGGAAGTGGGCAGAGATGGAGGCAGAGGAGTGAACTTTATGAGAGCTCTTCTCTTTTTACTCACTTGATTTTGCTGTTACATTGTAAATGTATCCGGAATTTATCCTTTTTGAACAAATATGCTAATACTGTGGTATTCTTAGAAGTTATTATGTTCCTCATCGATTATATGTTTATTTTTTAATCTAATTGGTGGGCTAGACAATGTCTTTTTCTTATATTCTGATGTGTGTGATTTGAACACATTTATTAAGCATTTGTTATATATGCCCATGTATCTTTTAACCTAAAACATGTAAAGGGAGGAATGTATAAAGTATTTCCCCAATAAATTCTTAAGGTCAGGCTTTGGAGGAGGATTTTTTTTCTGGAGAGTATCCATACTATTTTTTTTTTTTAATTAAAAACTGTATCTTTTTCTGTAATATCCAGAAGAATAAAACATTTTTTAATAGCTTACGTTTCATTTGTAAAGACTGGATGATTATTGTGTATGCCATTCTGAACATGAGCATTTGATATCAAAGATAACTTTTTTAATTTTCCGAAATTTTGTCTAAATATGAAATCTGTTTCTGATTTTATCACACAGTGCTTTTTAATTAATTTCAATGTAAATTCCCTTAATTCCGCCCCCCCCCTTTTTTTTTTTTTTAAAGATCGACAGTCAAACTGACAAGCTGTGAAATTCAGAGTTAAGGCTGTCATACTTTTTTTTAAACCTTGTTGCCTTAAGAATTGCAATTTTATTTATTTATTTATTTAATTTATTTATTTATATTTGAGACACAGTCTGACTCCCATCTCTTAGGCTGGAGTGCAGTGACACAATCATGACTCACTGCAGACTTAACTTCACAGGCTCAGGTGATCCTTCCAACTCAGCCTCCCAGGTAGTTGGAACTCCAGGCACCTGCCACCGCACCTGGCTAATTTTTGTATTTTTTGTAGAAACAGAGTTTTGCCGTATTGCCCAGACTGGTCTCAAACTCATGCACTGAAGCAGTCCATCTACCTTGGCCTTTCAAAATGTGGGATTACAGGCATAAGCCACCACACCTAGCCAAGAGTTGCAATTCTTAAGGAATATATTAATATTTTATAATTACATATGGCTTTTCATATGAAAATATCATAAAGCATTTTACAAATTATTTTATAATTTTTACCTCCCAATAATTCAATTTCATTTTCTATGATATTTAGTAATAGGGCCCGGCAAGTATTAACTTCTAGTGCTTTTAAACAAATGAGGAGCATAATGTCTAAATGAAACTTTGAGTGATAAATTGATACACACACACACACACACACACACACACACACACAGAGAGAGAGAGAGAGAGAGAGAGAGAGAGAGAAAGTCATGAGATATTTACATGGCTATTGTTTTAATAAATTAAATTTGAGGTAGTTCATTATATATATCCATATCCATATATGTGTGTGTGTGTGTGTGTATTTATATTTATATGGAGTTTATTAAAGAGTTTTAAACTCACATATCACAAGGTTCCACAATAGGCCACCTGCAAGCTGAGGAGCAAGGAAGCCAGTTTGAGCCCCAGTGCTGAAGAACTTGGAGTCAGTGTTCAAGGGCAGGAAGCATCCAGCATGGCAGAAAGATGTAGGCTGGGAGGCTAAGTCAGTCTAGCCTTTTCATGTTTTTCTGCCTGCTTTATATTCTAGCCACAGTGGCAGCTGATTAGATGGTGCCCACCCAGATTAAGGGTGGGTCTGCCTTTCCCAGCCCACTGACTCAAATGTTAATTTCCTTTGGCAACGCACTCATAGACACACCCAAGATCAATACTTCATATCTTTCAGTTCAATCACATTGACACTCCGCTATTAACCATCACATTGTGGAACAAACTTCCTCAAACTTAAGGTCTTAAAGCAATAGCCATGTAAACATCTCATGATTTTGTAGTTAGAGCCATTCTGTTTGTCTCGCATGCATGGCTCTCAAGTAGCTGCCTACAGCTGATACATGGGTGGGCTGGAAAATCCAACAAAACTTACCTTACATGTTTGGGGCCTTGGTGCTGACTGTTGGCTATAATATCTTGCTTCTCCTCCACTTGGGCTCTGCCTCGGAGCGGTAACTTATCTTCCACGATGTCTCCACATGGCCTCTCTCTCCAGCAGGATAATGTGGACTAACTAACAGCATTAGAGCTGGCTTTCTAGAGCTTTCCAAGAGAGAGAATGCATAGACTCCCAGGCTTAAAGGCTACGTCTGTTACTGGCATAGTATCAGTTTAATCATATTCTGTGTTCAAGGCAAGCTACAAGGATAGCCCAGGGAGAGAGAAAGTTGACTCTACCCCTTCATGGGAAGAGTAGAATGTGCATACAGGGAGGGATGGGAATTTGTGGCAGCCATCTTTGGGCACGAATAGCTTGTTATGTAGTATTCTCTGATTTTTGCTACTCTATTAATGAAATTAAATCTAATATTACCTATTATTTGTTCTAGTGGCACTAGCTTACTTATCATATTTGGTATTTAGAGCTACATATTTGATTTTTAGTTGAATAAATAAATATATTTTGTTATTTTCCCTATCTTTTTGCTACTTTATCTTTTCCTTTGAACTAGAGATATTATTGAATGAAGACACTATAACTTGACATTTGGGGAAAATTATCAAAATTATGAACAGCAAAAAATGTTGAAAGTGAATGTAGGCATTAACTTATAAAATTTTAAGAATTGTTATATAATGTGCATGAGAAATATTGGAATATAGTTTCCTTGCACTGTTTTCCTCTAATTTTGATATTGTCACAAAATTGGGGTTCAGCCTGGGAGACCACATGGCTTCTTGGCTTCACACAAGAAGGAATTCAAGAACAAGCAACAGAATAAAGTGAACGCAACTTTATTAAGAAAGTAAAGAAATAAAAGGGTGTCTACTCCATAGGCAGAGCAGCCCTGAAGGCTGCTGGTTGGCCATTTTTTTAGTTATTTCTTAATCACATGCTGCATAAGGGGTGGATTATTCATGAGTTTTCTGGGGAAGGGGCAGAGAATTCCTAGAACTGACACTTTCTCCCCTTTTTAGACCATACAGGGTAACTTCCTGATAGGCCATGTCATTTGTAAACTGTCATGGCACTGATGAGAGGTTCCTTTGGTATGAATTACATATGATAATTAATGTGTAATGAGCAGAGCAGTCAACCAGAGGTCACTTTCATAGCCATCTTGGTTTTGGTAGGTTTTGACTGGCTTCTTGACCATATCCTGTTTTGTCAGCAGGGGCTTTGTGACCTGCATCTTGGGAATCTAGACTTGCCAGACTCCTATCTCAGTATCAGGGTGATGTTGGCCTCAGAATGAATGAGAAGTGTTCCTCATTTTAATTTTCAGAAAGAGTTTGTATAAAATTGGTGTCATTTCTTCTTTAAATACCTATAGAATTCACCAGTGAAACCATTTGGACCTAGAATTTTCTTGAATGAGAGATGTTTAACCACAAACTTAATTTTTGTTTACACATGTAGGGTTATCAATTTATCTGTTTCTTCTTGGGTATACTTTCATAGCTTAAGACTTTCAAGGAATTCACTCATTTCATTGAAGGTGTCAATTTTATTGTCAAAATGCCGTTTGTAATATTGTCTTACGTTTCTTTCAATATCTGTAGACACTCTAGTGATGCCACCTCTGTCATTCCTGATATTGGTAGTTGGTGCTTCTCTCGTCTATTTCTGACCAACCCAGCTAGAGGCTTATCAATTTTTATTGATTTTTTAGAACTAGCTTTTGATTTTGCTGGTTCTTCTCTATTGTTTTTCTTTCTTTTTAAAATTTGATTTCCGATCTGATCTTTATCATTTTCTTCTAATTTTGAGTTTGATTTGCTTTTTTAAAGTTTCTTAAGATGGAAGCTGAAGACATTGATTTGAAACATTTCTCATGTTTACTTTAGATATATGATAGAAAAAAGTTATAAAAGGCACTAAAACTTTCTGTGACTTGTGATTTCAAGATAAAACCTAACTACTTATTTTGTTATTTATAAACTTCTAAAGTGAGTATAAATTTAAGTAAACTGACCACATACAATTACCTCCTCTTCTATTCAAAAACCTATTAATATGATAGTAAAGGAATTTCAAAAGAAGGCAAGTCCACAAAAATGAAAAGTTGGGTCGGGGAGGGGCATTAGGGCACAAGTGTTTTCAAAAGTTTGGAAGTTTCTGGAAGAATATTGATAGAGCAGAGCCGGAAGAGTGTACACAGAGGGGACTATAGAGACAAATGCTAAGTGTGATTGGCAAAATCCTTGGAATTACCTGACTTAAGCAGGAGAAGTGAAACTGAAAACAGGCAGATTAATTAAAGATACTCTTCTTAAAACTCCCTGCCTTGCTGTTCTGAATTGCATCAGTTATTCTCTCAGGAATAACAGCTGCTTTCTTAGATTCCTTATTACAGAGCTATACGAGGTTCTCAACATTTCTTATAAATATATCTTATATCTTTTTCTTTCTTGGGTTTTATCGTTATTTTGCTAGAGTAAATTCTCAGATAGCTCCTTCCAAAGCACTGCTTTTTTAGGCATATTTGGAAATTGTTTGTGTGGAACATTTTTGATTATCACATTTTCTGGGGATAGCAGCACTCCTAAATCCTTGAAAACTTGAGTCCTTAAAAATGAGTGAAAATAATTTTTTTTTCTCCTTTGCCCTTTTATGTAACTGATAATTTGGCTGAGGAATTCTAGATTCAGAATCATTTTCTCCAATATCTGAGAACTGCTTAAATTATTTTCAGCATCCATGGTTGCTAGTGAGATAGCCAATGCCAGTCTGATTCTTTTTCATTTAAATGTGCTTAGAAATTGGTAAAATTTATTTTTGAGTGGATGTTGCAAACATATATGCTAACAAATAAATTGCATCAAATACTTCATATTATATTTTTAATTTGTGTTTTTCAGACAATGAATGATTTTGACTATTTGAAACTGCTAGGTAAAGGCACTTTTGGGAAAGTCATTTTGGTTCGAGAGAAGGCAAGTGGAAAATACTATGCTATGAAGATCCTGAAGAAAGAAGTCATTATTGCAAAGGTAACTGATTATTAAAGTTGATTACTAAATTTTTGTTTGCAGTGCACATGTGTTTGTGGGCTCTTGAATTTACATGCAAATTCCATTAAACAACCAAAATATGGTTGTAGACTACTGCTACAGTAATTTTTGTCTGTTAATATTTATAATATTAAATGTTTTTAGAAGCTTATATCTGCATATTATATACTAAAGCTATTAATCTCTTAAGAAAATAAAAGTGTTCGTATTTGTGTGTTTGGGAGAATGTTTTGTGATCTGTATCATAATTATGCTGGCATTGCTTTGAATATTTTCCCCTATTCTGAATTTCTTATTAAGATTGACTGGAGTAGTGTAGATGATTTTTACTCATAAATTCTAAAGCTTATGTAACACTGAATGGAAAAGCATCCTAAACATTTGAAAATACTGGATTGGTGAAATTAAAATAAATTATTTTAGGAAGACTTACTTCCTACCCCCATACCTTTATTCAGCTTACACCTTTTAAAATAAATAACATGTTAATGATGTCAGTTCTCACTCAGAGTTCTGAAAGAAATCCCAATTTCCTAAGTAGATACTACAAATACTTTACAAATTTGTCCATGCTTTATGTCTAACTTCAACAAATGACATAAATTACTGTTATACATTATGGACTAATGTAATTTTCAGTTATTTGCTACTATAGTTTCCTCATCTGGAGTGTATTGCCCCATACACTTTGTGAAACTTTGTTTTCCTGTCTTTGTACGTTTGTTTCGATCTCGATCTCAACTCCTTTACAAGTCGGTGCCTTTATTGGAAGGAACATTGGCTTTGGAATCATACGCACCCTAGGTTCACATGTCACCTAATAATCTTTAACGTCCAGTACTTTTTAAAGCACTTTGGGGAAGTACTGCTGTCTTAGGGACATTTGGAAATGTTTGTGGGGGGCATGTATTTGCTTATCACAGTGACTGAGGAGGAGGGACATTTCTGGCAGTTACCAGGTAGAAGCCAAATGTGCTAAATATCTTGCAGTGTTTGGGCAGCCAATCAGAGCCTTGGTGTTTTTTTATTTTTTAATTTTTTTTTAAATTTGGTATAATAAAACCGCTGGACAGGAATATTTTGAGGAATAGGATATGTAAGGCATTTAGCATCCTAGCTGACACTTATTAATTAAGCTGATATTTTCCGGGAGGTAGTATAATGTGGGTAGGTTATGCCACCTAGTGAGTAATTCAACTTTTCATGCCTTTATTTCCTTACCTACAAAGTAGCGCTAATAGTAACACCTGCCTCATATGGCTATTTTCAGGGTTAAATGAGTAAATAAATGTAATAGTACATGCCATCACTATTAAATAAATGTAACAAAAATTACAAATCAAATGAAATTAAAATTAAATATGTATTGTTATATTTGCTATGTTTATTATTACTACCTGCTGTATATTACTACCTAATGTGTATCAAGCACCAGTAAATATCAGTTCCGTTATGTTTTCCCTTTTATATACTAGCCTCACTTGCACACTGTTAGTTAATTTCCATTCATCAGACTGGAGAATATCCTATTAGGCAGTGTCTTTTCTCACTACTTACACTTTTCTGAGTAACTGTACAGAATTGGTATATTTCACAAATGAGAGAATGTTCTGATTGATATAGTACCTTGGTGCTTTCTCCCAACAAATCTGTTTATCAGTGTCTTGAAAGAAAATATGCTTATTTATAGCAAGATGATTAACAGTATGAAGTTTTGGGGTATAATAAGACCTGGGTTTTGGTTCCTGGTGTGCCCTTCTCAGAGCATCATTTCAGAGAAGAAATGATGCTGATATCTTTTTACTGGTGATGTTAATTAACTTTGATTGCTTAACTACAGTGGTACCTACTGTGTTTCTTCACTGTAAAGTTGCTATTTTTCCCTTCATAATTTATCAGTATGTTAGAGGAAATACTCTGAGACTGTATAAATAAACTATTTTTTCTTAAACTTTTATGTACCAATTGAATATCCGTATCAGTGGATTTTGCACATAGTAATTATTACTGTGGTGTTCTAATGGTGATTTTCTATTTCCTTCCTTATACATTTATTCATTGTCAAGTTAAAGGTTTATCAATTCTGTTAAGCTTTTCAAAGAACCAACTTTTGGTTTGTTAACTTTTCTTTACTTTATGCCTTGATATAATCTTTATTTTTTTCCTTCCTTCTGCTTGCTTTGGGTTTAGTTTATTTTTTTTTTTCCTTGTTCCTTAAGTTCTAAAGTTAGTTTGTTGGTTAGTGATCTCTGTTATTTAGCATAAGCGTTATGGCTTTAAATTTCTCTTTTAGCACTGCTTTTGTGGCATCCCATAAATTTTAGTATATCATCTTTTTGTTTTCATTTATCTTAAAGTATTTCTAATTTCCTTTGTTGTTGATTAAGGGTCTGTTGTTTAATTTCTACAAATTTGGGATTTTTTTTTGTTTTCTTTTATTATTCTAACTTTATGTTGTAGTTGGAGAAGATACTTTGTCTTTTAAAGTTTATTGATACTTACTTTGTAATCCAGCATATGGTCTATCCTGGAGAATGTTCCATGTGCACTTGAAAAGAATGTCGATTCTGTTGTTAGGCAGAGTATTCTGTGTATATCTAATAGAGTATTTTGTGTATATCTCTTATATTTAGTCACTTTGTTGAGTTATTGAAATCTTAATATTGCTTTGCATATTTTCTGTCTGGTTGTTGTATTAATCATTGAGAGGGTAGGGTATTGAAGTCTCCAACTGTTGCTCTAAAATGGTCAGTGCTTTCTACAGTTCTTTCCATTTTTGCCTCATATACTTTGATGGTCTGTTATTAGGTATGTAAATGTTTATAATTGTTATGTCTTGCTGTGTTAACCCATTTATTAAATCTTTTTTTGGTCTTTTCTGGCCTTTTCATTTAAAATCTGTTTTCTCTGATACTGGTATAGCCACCCCTTTTCTCTTCTGGCTGCTATGGTAGTACTCCCTTTATCTGCAACTTTGCTTTCCATGGTTTGAGTTACCCCCAGTTAGCCACAGTCTAAATATAGATGAGTACAGTAAAATGAGATATTTTGAGAGACCACATGCATCACAGTAACTTTTATCGCAATATATTGTTACAATTTTTATATTTTATTGTTGTTAATTTACTTTTAATAGTAGTTGTTAATCTACTTTTAGTATCCATATATAAAGGATGTGCCTAATTTACAAATTAAACTTTATCATATCCAGTGTGATAAAAACACACAGTATATGCAGTTGGCTCTCTGTATTCCGCGTCCATGGATTCAACAAATATGGATTTAAAATACTTAAAAATAATAATTAAAACAATAAAATTAAAAATTCAAAAACCAATGCAATATATCAGCTATTTACATAACATGTACATTATATTAGATGTAACCTAGAGGTGATTTAAAGTGTATGGGAAGATGTGCATAGATTATATGCAAATACTATGCTATTTTATATCAGGGACTTGAGCATCTGTGAATTTTGTTATCTGCAGGGGGATTTTGAAACAAATGCTCCACAGATATCAAGGAATGACTGCGTAGAGTTTGGTACTATCCATGGTTTTAGGCATCTACTGGGGCTTGAAACATATCTTCCATTGATAAGGGGAACTGCTATATCTTCATGGAATATTTTTTTTTCCCTTTTATCCTCTTTGTAGCTTTTGGAGACAGCATGGAGTTGGATCATGCTTTTTGTTTGTTTGTTTAATTGATTTTCCCAATCTCTTTCTTTTGATTGGAGAGTTTAATCCATTTACATTTAAAGTGTAATCCATTTACATTTAAAGTGAGTCCTGGTAAGGATTTATTTCTGTCCTTTGGCTGTTTATTTTCTATATGCCTCATTGCTTTTTTTGTCCCTCCTTTTCTATATTAATGCCTTCTTTTGTGTTTAAGTCGTTTTTGAGTGAAACATTTTAATTCTCATTTTCTGCTGTGTATATTCCCTAGCTATTTTCTTTGTATAGATTATATTTAATATCCTGAAGTTATAGTACGCTAATTTGAATTTATATCACCTTAACTTTGATAACCTTAAAAACTCTTCTTTACAATTCTGTTCTCACTCCTTTAAGTTGTTGGTATCTTTAAATTCCATCTTTATGCACTGTGTGTTGAAAAACAGACTAATTTTTTAATGCATGAGTCTCTTTAATCATGTAGAAAACAAAAAATAGCATTACAACACAAACTTACAATAATACTAGCTTTCATAATTTTTTATGTATTTACCTTTACCAGAGGTCTTTATTTCTTCATGTGGCCTTAAGTTACTGTCTGGTGTCCTTATATTTAAACCCGAAGGGACAGGGACTCTCTATAGCTTTTCTTTTTTCTTTTTAAACGGAATCTTGCTCTCTTGCCCAGGCTGGAGTGCAGTGATGTGATCTCAGCTCACTGCAACCTCTGCCTCCTGGGTTCAAGGGATTCTCCTGCCTCAGCCTCCTGAGTAGCCAGGATTACAGGTGTGCACCCCCATGCCCAGCTGATTTTCGTACTTTTAGTAGAGAGAGAGTTTCACCACGTTGGTCAGGCTGGTCTTAGACTCTTGGCCTCCTGAAGTGCTGGGATTACAGGCATCAACCACCGTGCCGGCCAGTTTTCTTGTATGACGGATCCAGTGCTAGTGAACTCCCTCAATTTCTGTTTACCTAGGAGTGTCTTAATCTCTGCCTCATTTTTGAAGGATAGTTTTGTTGGATTCTTGCTTGATTTTTTTTCCTTCAGCGCTTTGAATGTATCAACCAGTTGCCTTCTGGCCTTCAATGTTTCTGATGAGTAATCTTCAATAATCTTATTTGGGTTTCCCTTGTATTTGATGAGAAGTCAGCAAAACAGACTCATTGCTGATATGGAAAAAGTCGAAGTGGTCTTAATAGAAGGTCAAACCATCTGCAACATTCCCTTAAGCCAAAGTCTAATCCAGAACAAGGCCTTAACTCTCTCCATTCTGTGCAGGGTGAAAGAGGTAAGGAAGCTGCGGCCGGGCGCAGTGGCTCACGCCTGTAATCCCAGCACTTTGGGAGGTCAAGGTGGGTGGATCATGAGGTCCAGAGATTGAGACCATCCTGGTCAACATGGTGAAACCCCGTCTCTACTAAAAATACAAAAAATCAGCTGGGCCTGGTGGCGCGTGCCTGTAATCCCAGCTACTCAGGAGGCTGAGGCAGGAGAATTGCCTGAACCCAGGAGGCGGAGGTTGCGGTGAGCCGAGATCACGCCATTGCACTCCAGCCTGGGTAATAAGAGCGAAACTCCATCTCAAAAAAAAAAAAAAAAGGAAGCTGCAAAAGAACAGGTGGAATCAAAGAGAGGTTGGTGTGTGACATTTAAGAAAAGACATGATCTTTATATCCTAAAAGTGCAGTGTAAAACCACAGGTGATGATATAGAAGCTACAACAAGTTATCTAGAGATCTAGCTAAATAATTGGTGAAGATGACTACATGAAACCAACAGCCTTCCTTTGGAAGAAGATGCCACCTAAGACTTTTTTTTTTTCCTATTTCTTTTTCTTTCTTTCTTTTTTTTTACTTTAAGTGTTTTATTTATTTTTATTTTTTCTTTATTATACTTTAAGTTTTGGTGTACATGTACAGCTCGTGCAGGATTGTTATATAGGTACACACATGCCACTGTGGTTTGCTACATCCATCCCCCATCATCAACATTAGGTATTTTTTCTAATGTTATTCTTCTCCAATCCCCCCACCCCCTGCTATACCTCCCCTAGCTCTCCCACCTGCCAACACGCCTCGTTGTGTGATGTTCCCCTCCCTGTGTCCGTGTGTTCTCATTGTTTGACACCCACTTATGAGTGAGAATATGCAGTGTTTGGTTTTCTGTTCTTTTGTCCGTTTGCTGAGAATGATGATTTCCAGATTCATCCATGTCCCTGCAAAGGAGAAGAACTCATCCTTTTTTATTGCTGCATAGTATTCCATGGTGTATATGTGCCACATTTTCTTTATGCAGTCTATCATTGATGGGCATTCGGGTTGGTTCCAGGTCTTTGCTATTGTAAACAGTGCTGCAGTGAACATACCTGTGCTTATGTCTTTATGATAGAACGATTTATAATCCTTTGGGTATATACCCAGTAATGAGATTGCTGGGTCAAATGGTATTTCTATTTCTAGGTCCTTGAGAAATCGTCACACTGTCTTCCACAATGGTTGAACTAATTTACACTCCCACAGACAGTGTAAAAGCGTTCCTATTTCTCCACATCCTCTCCATCATCTGTTGTCTCCAGATTTTTTAATGATTGCCATTCTAACTGCATGAGATGGTATCTCAATGTGGTTTTGATTTGCATTTCTCTAATGACTAGTTATGATAAGCATTTTTTCATAGATTTGTTGGCTGCATAAATGTCTCCTTTTGAAAAATGTCTTCATATCCTTCACCCACTTTTTGATGCTTTTCTTGTAAATTTGTTTAAGTTCTTTGTAGATTCTGGATATTAGCCCATTGTCAGATGGGTAGGTTGTAAAAATTTTTTCCCATTCTGTTGGTTGCTGGTTCACTCTATTGATAGTTTATTTTGCTGTGCAGAAGCTCTTGAGTTTAATTAGATCCCATTTGTCTATTTTGGCTTTTGTTGCCATTGCTTTTGGTGTTTAGTCATGAGGGCCTTGCTCATGCCTATGTCCTGAATGGTATTTGCCTAGATTTTCTTCTAGAGTTTTTATGGTGTTGGGTCTTAGGTTTAAATCTTTAGTCCATCTTGAGTTAACTTTTGTACAAGGTGTAAGGAAGGGGTTCAGTTTCAGCTTCCTGCATATGGCTAGCCGAAAAGGAGAAGTCAGTGCCTGGCTTTAAAGCTTCCAAGGGCGGATTGACTCTCTTGGTAGTGGCTAATGCTACTACTAAGTTGAAGCCAGTGCTTCTTTACCATTTTAAAAAACCTAGGACTCTTAAGGATTATGGTAACTCTACCTTGCCTGTGCTCTATCAGTGGAGCAACAAAGCTTGGCTGACAGCACATCTGCTTACAGTATGATCTACTGAATATTTTAGGCCCATTATGGAGAACTGCTCAGAAAAAAAGATTCCCTTTTAAACATTGTTGCTCATTGACAGTGCACCAGATGCAAAAGCTCTGATGGAGATACACGAGATGAATGTTGTTTTCATGCTTGCCAACTCAACGTCAATTCTACAGCTCATTATTTTAATTTTCAAGTCTTATAATTTAAGAAATATATTTTGTAAGGTTATAGCTGTCATAGGTAGTAATTCCTCTGCTGATAGATCTGGGGAAAGTTAATTGAAAACCTTCTGGGAAAGATTCACCATTCCTAGCTGCCTTGAAAAACATTTAGACTTCATGGAAAGAGGTAAGAAAATCAACATTAATAGGGGTTTGTAAGAAGTTGATTCCATTCTTCATGGATGAGTTTGAGGGGTTCAAGACTCCAGTGGAGGAAGTAACTGCAGATGTGTTAGAAATAGTAAGAGAACTAGAATTAGTGGTGAAGCCTGAAGATAGGACTGAATTTTATCAACCTCATGATAAAACATGAGCAAATGAGGAGTTGCTTCTTGTGGATGAGCAAAGAAACTGGTTTCTTGAGATAGAATCTAGTCGTTGAGAAGGTACTATGAACATTGCTGAAATAACAGCAAAGTATTTAGAGTATTACATAAGCTTGGTTGATAAAACAGTGGCAGGTTGTGAAACGATTTACTCCAATTGTGAAGAAAGTTGTGCTGTGGGTAGGCAGCATGGCATGTGGAAGAGAAACCTTTCATGGAAGAAAAAGTCAATATGGCAAACTTCATTGTTTTTTCATTTTAAGAAATTGCTATGCTGGGCATGGTGGCTCATGCCTGTAATCCCAGCACTTTGGGAGGCCACGGCAGGGACACCACTTGAGGTCTGCAGTTTGAGACCAGCCTGGCCAATATGGCAAAACCCCGTCTCTACTAAAAATACAAAAATTAGCTGGGCCTGATGGCGGGCGTCTGTGATCCCAGCTACTTGGGAGGCTGAGTCAGGAGAATGGCTGGAATGCTGAGATCGTGCCACTGCACTCCAGCTTGGGTGACAGAGCAAGATTCTGTCTCAAAAACAAAAAAAAAGAAATTGCCACAGCCACTTTCAACTTTTGTAACTGCCACCCTTATCACTAAGCAGCCATCAACATCAGGACAAGACCTTCAGCCAGCAAAAAGATAACTTGCTGAAGGCTCGGATGACCCTTAGCCTCTTTAGGCAATTAAGTATTTTTAAATTAAGGTATGTACATATCTTTAGACACAGTGCTGTTACACACTTACAGTATAGTGTAAACATAACTTCTATGTGCACTGGGACACCACAAAGTTAGTGTGACTCATTGCAATACTCACTTTGTTGTGGTGGTTTGGAACAAAACCTGAAGTATCTTCAAGGTATGCCTGTATTTAAAAAAAAAAAAAAGGCTATTTGGTTGAGACATGAAACATTGTTTCTTGAGAAGCTCAGATTTATTGATGTAGAGTAACATTTCCTTCATTACAGGTCTGACCATACTATTTGGTTGTCCCATGAATAATATTCATTTACTTATACCATCACAAACACCACATTGGTGTTCAGTCTTTAGAATTTATCAATAGACAAAGCACCAAAGACTTAAGTATAGTTATAGAACAGACTTAAAATGTTATAAGCCTTGTCAGTGTAAAAGAAATTGTATAGTTGATAGACGTCAGCTGAAAGCATGTTATAGTTTAAAAGAAAAAGCAAGAATGAATTGAAGGCCAGAGGCAGAAGGTAATGGAGCCATCAGGCTGCAAAGGCAGAGGTTGATGGAGCCATCATGGGCCTAGAGAACAGAAATACAAATTACTGAGGATTAGTTACAGACCTTGAAATCTAATAGAATTTCCCCTGCTTGGTTTAGAACTTGTTTGGAATCAGTGATCTCTTTATTTCTTCCCTTTCTTCCTTTCTGAATGGGAATATTCTATCCTAGGCCTTTCCTACCATTGTATTTTAGAAGCAGATAACTTGTTTTCTAGTGTGAGAGGTCCATAGATGTAGAGGAATTTAATCCCAGGATGGATTATATACAGAATCTCTAACACTTGGGATTTTCAAGCTGATGATACTTAAATGAGATTTTGGACTTAGAGTTGATGCTGTGTTGGTTGAGGCTTTGGGGGATATTGGGTTGGGGTGAATGTTGGGATGGGATGAGCTGTAGTGGGTTGAATGGTGGCCCTGAAAATAATATGTTCACATCCTATTCCCTGAAACCTATTACTCTTGCTTTATTTGGAAAAAGAGTATATGCATATATAGTTATGCAGATAGAATTAAGAATCTTAGTAGATCATCCTTGATTATCTGGGAGGGACCTAAATCTAATGAGAAGGCATCCTTATTGGAGTGAGGTGGACAGAGATTTCACCTACACGGAGGAGAAGGTCATATAAAGGTGGCAGAGGTTGGACTAATGTGGCTTCAAACCAAGGAATGCCAAAGACTACCAGCAGCTTCCAGAAATTAGGAGAAAGGCATGGAATGTATTCTTCAGAGCCTCTGGAGGGATCATATCTCTGCCAGTCTTGATTTTGTCCTTCTGGTCTCTAGAACTATGAGAAATTTTTTTTTTTTTTTGAGGCAAAGTTTCACGCTTGTTGTCCAGGCTGGAGTACAATGGTGCAATCTCTGCTCACCTAAACCTCCTGGGTTCAAGCGATTCTCTTGCCTTAGCCTCCCAAGTAGGTGGGATTACAGGGATGCACCACCATTCCTGGCTAAATTTATATTTTTAGTAGAGACAAGGTTTCTCCATGTTGGTCAGGCTGGTCTCGAACTCCTGACCTCAGGTGATCTGCCCACCTCGGCCTCCCAATGTGCTGGGGTTACAGGCGTGAGCGACTGCGACTGGCCAAATTGTTGTTGTTTTAAGCCATCAAGTTTTGGTGGTATTTTGTTATAGAGGCCATGGGAAATGAATACAGTCAGGTACCCAGAATGTGAACTTTTCCATCTTTGGAAGGGATATCTGCACCAGATGGCCTGCAGTAGTAGTAGTCTACTAAGTGCCTTTTCCTCAGTTTATTCATATTCTTTCAGGGTTGAGTTACGTGGTTACAGAGCTAGCGGACTCCTCTGACTGCTAGGCAGTGCAGCTGCATTCCCAGTCAACTCCACGTGGGGTGAAGGCACAGTCCATCTCATTAGGCCCTTAGGAGTTATGGAATAATGGTTTAAAAGTCTAATTCAAGTTTTTTGCTTAGGGATCATTCCTGCTTTGGGCATCCACAGTTGTTTTCCTGGTCCCAGGACCACTGCATTATATAGGAAAAAGGAAGCTGAGGTGATGTAGCTAAGAACTGTATAGTGATAACATCGTGCTCCTCCACGCCCACCTCCCCATGTCCAGAAAAGTGGAGGAATCTGTGGAGCGGGGACCTTCCCTTAGCCCTGCGCAGGTCCAGTGTGAGCATACATTTATGAAGCATACATTTGTTTAGACAAATGTTTCTATTTCCCATTTCTGTTTTCTATCAGGCTGTTACCCCGAGGATGATATCTAACATGATATGTCTATTTGATCTGATAACCTCTTTGCTTGTTTTTGGATACTATGGGCTATAAAGTATATTTTTTGGTCTGATGACATGTAACTTGGTAGGGGTGCAGTATCTTCTGTTCCAGTCATCTTACAATGTTTTGAACTTTTGTATTTCCCATTGGATATGCAAAGCTCAATCCAGTGTAAATGTCTATTTCTAAGAATGATCATTTATAGCCTCCTGGAGATAATGGCAGTAGGGTAGTATACTTGCCAACTGTGTGTGGGAGTGGGGGGACTTTCTTCTGGGGAATATACACCATAGTCATCTGCAGTCTCTTTCTCCTTTTCTGGCAGACAGGATGGCTCTTACTGTGCATCAGAGGGTACAAGACGAATACATCAGTTGTCAGCCCATCTCTGCATTGCTGCATGTCTCCCATATCTGCTCATTTTGGGGATCCAGATAGCCACCTCAAACAAGCAGGCTGAGACATCTACTTGCTGGTTCCATTTATCTCCTGATCCTGAAGAAAGTTCTTTTGTTGAGCATCAACATGTTCTACTTTAATGCACCCCTTAAATTCTCATAATGATTCTCATAGAGCCATTGCCTCATTAATAATCCATTTATTATTTCTTTTTTTGAGATGGAGTTTCGCTTTTGTTGCTCAGGCCGGAGTGCAATGGGCTCACTGCAACCTCTGTCTCCCAGGTTAAAGAGATTCTCCTGCCTCAGCCTCCCAAGTAGCTGGGATTACAGGCATGTGCTACTATACCTGGCTAACTTTTTGTATTTAGTAGAGACGAGATTTCACCATGTTGGTCAGACTGGTCTCAAACTCCTGACCTCAGGTGATCCACCTGCCTCCGCCTCCCAAAGTGCTGGGATTATAGGCATGAGCCATCACACCTGGCACATCCTTTTATTAGTCTAGGTTTTTAATGCCTCTCATCCTAACCATATGACCAGGCAAATGGCCATAGCCCATTCATTGGTGTACATCCACACATCAGGGCTTTTATGTTTGTTTAGTTCTTCCATCATTGCAAGGAAAACAGTGTACAATTGAGCCCCTTGAGCTGATATGTTCTTAACGTCTTCAATCAGTTTCATATCAGTCAGTTATGGTGTGATAGCCTTTTTTTTTTTTTTTTAAATATGGAATGCTTCACGAATTTGCGTGTCATCCTTGCGCAGGGGCCATGCTAATCTTCTCTGTATCGTTCCAATTTTAGTGTATGTGCCGCCGAAGCGAGCACAGTGTGACAGACTTCTAAACAGGAGGCTGGCTGATCACCTTTGGACTGCCATCCATCTGTAAAACAAGCCACATTTTGGTGGTCAGCGAGAGCTCTTTGTAAGACACGAACATTTGAAAGATAGGATGTGGCAATAGGATCTGATAGCTTCTCAGATTGTTCCAAAGTTGGTCTGGAAGAAAAGAGGAGGTTGAGCATAGTGACCCATGGCTGTATTCTCAACACTTAGGGAGGCTGAGGCAGAAAAATCACTTGAGTCCAGGAGTTCAAAACCAGCCTGGATGACATAGCGAGATCCCATCTCTACAAGAAAAATAAAACGTAGCCAGATGTGGTATCATGCACCTGGTACGTAGTCCCAGCTACTTAGTTGGCTGAGATGCAGGATTGCTTGAGTCTGGGAGGTCGAGCCTGCAATAAGTTGTGATTGCCCCACTGAACTCAGCCTGGGTGACACAAAGTGAGACCCTGTCTCAAAAAAAAGGTTTTCTTCTGTTGAATATGATAAGTGTCTTCTTCCTGAGATAGTGCATTCCCGTTAAGCCACTTTCATTTTGTTAGGGAACTCTTCTGGGTACTCGTTAGAGTGTTTCTCTGACATTACCCAAGACGTGGTATTTTAGGTTTTAGGATTCTGTTATGTCCTTTAGTCATAAAAACAGTTTCAGTTAATGCCCAGTAGCAAATCATCTCTCTAATGATGTGTTCTGTACTTTCTTGTCTGGTCCACGGTCCCAGTAGTTGCTGCTGAACAGCATTCATGGAGTTTTTGCAATAAGCTCCAGTCTGTTTAAGTATGAGTTGCAGACACTTCTAAAATCTTGTCTGAGTATGGATCGTAAGGACCCAAAGGCATTAATTGAGCTGCTGCAACTTAAATAATAGCCTGCTGTTGTTTAGGTCTCCACTCTTGTGTCCTTTCGGGTAGTTTTACTGATTGGATTTATTACTAGTCCCCAGATACAGAATTTTTGTTCTGTAAAACCCAAACAAACCAGGTACAGTGAATACCTCTTGCTTACTTTCATAGTTATGTAATAACAGCAATTTAATTTTAGTTGCCTGTAGAATGTTATGGGTGGCTTCTGCCCAGGTTATTCGTAAGAATTTAACAGTTTGGTTAGACCCTTGGGTATTTGCTAGATTTATCCTCTAGCCTGTGGTATTCATGTGTGCTACCACTATTTTCAGGTCAGCCCTAGCTTGTTCATAGGTTTCTGCTACTGTCATAATATCATCAGTGTAGTATATTATTGTATCTGGACCTGTATCAAGTCAAAACCCCTTCCAAACAAATTATAATGGTACGCTGATAAATTCAGATAAACCTGTAACAGCGTAGTAAGTTTAAACTGGGATCATTTCCACTTGAAGGCAAAGTGCAGTTGGTTTTTTCCTGAGATTGGGACTGAAAAAAAGCATTTGCAAGATCTCTGAGTCAGTCTCAGTCAGTCTCTCTCTCTGTCTCCGTCTCCCTCTGTCTCTGTTTCTCTGTCTCATTTTAATTTTAAAAGGGTCTCACTGTGTTGCCCAGGCTGGTCTTGAACTCCTGTACTCAAGTGATCCTCCTGCCTTGGCCTACCAAAGTGCTGAGATTATAGGTGTGAGCCACTGTGTGTGGCCGAATATGTCTCTTTTAGCTTGTTTTATTTTGAGGACTTTTGAAGCCATCTCAGAGACTGCTGATGCTGTAGATGATACATGTTATTCAAGACTCGATTATCTGCTGTCAGTTTTCATGAGTCATTCACCTTTTTCATGCAGGACACAGAGAATTTGTTGGTAACAGCACTCTAGCGTCTAACATGTTATTATTCATGTGATAAATCTCTTTTGGTTCACCATGATACTGTTTCAAGTTAACAACCTAGGTGAGTTGGGGAAGTTCTGCAGATTCTCATTTAGCATGTTCTGACTGAAGGGAAAACTAACAAGCTTTCTACAGTGTAGTAGCCAAAGTTTTCCTGGTCAGACAGAATATCCTTCCCCAAAACATATTCAGGTAATGTGGATGCAACTATTTCGCATGGTTTGTTCAAACATGTTAATGTCAACCATTTCATCCCTATATCCTGTCCATCTAATTATTGCCCCTGCTAGGACTTTACCAATGGTTTTGGAATCACAGGCACTGAATTCTATGTCAGGAACCCCTGGAAGATTTCTTCTCTACCTTCTATTGTACCGACAGGTGTGCATTTAGCCTTCAATTCCTACTAGTAGATTAGTTTCGGGGGAAAAAAAAAAAAAAAAAAAAACCCTGGTTCCTTCCTAATCCTCATCCTGATTAATTTGGTAGCCCATCACCTCTCATGATTTGAACTGAGGTTCTTCATTGTCATTTCTGCCTCCCAGCTTGGTGAAGTCCTTGAAGTTAGGACACTCAGAGTGTGTTTGTTTAGGGCCCTTCAGTGTTGAGGGACTAAGATGAGCTCGCATAGGTAACCCTAACCTCTGACAGTGCAGCATTAAGACCTTTGTGTTAGCTCCATCAGTGTCCATTGGATTCATCTCTTAGTAACCATTTAGAACTTCATCCTGCTTGGGACTTCCTTGACTGACTGTTTTGCCTTTACCCATTCAGTTGTGATTTAGTCTTATTTCCTTAGCGTCTGTAAGACACATAGGAAGAAGCTGAGACAACAAAATCTGGCACATTTCTTGGACCACTGATAGATTTTGCTGCTGTTTTATCAGATGCCTGCATAGAGGGACCCCTTTAGTCACAGTATTTACCATGATCTAAAGGGCATATTAAGGATGAACAAACATCCTGATGACCGTGAAGTTAATCCAGCATGGTTTGCATATGCAGCTTATCAGCTATGTCATCTATGGAGTGCCACTTAGCATTTAAAGGAGTGGAAGGAACATTTCCCTTTTCAGGGTAAACAAATTTTACAATGGCTTTTACCCAGTCCACCAGACTAGCTGTCCCTTTAGGAGCAATGTGTTGTGTGTTTAGATAATGTACAGCCATCTATGATTGTTCAGTAATAAGCTGTGGCTCCTGCATCAACCCAAGCCAACTTCTTCATTCTGCAATATTCATAATCGAAGATATTGCCCCCAAGTTACTCTCACAATCTGTTTCTTAAATGTTTTTCAGGAACCCAATGAATACCAATTCACAAGGTGAGATACCTCCTTCACACTATAACGCCTGCTTCCAGTAGTATCTTGGTTTTTTTCACCTATCGTTTGGACTGTTCTTGGTGGCCAAAGGCCATAGAAATGCTGTCTGTTTTTTTTTTTTTTCAGCATAATTTTCCATTGGGTTGCATCCTAGAGGCTAACAGCCATAGCTCAGACTAACCCAAATCTGAGCTTTTTGAGCATCAGAATTTCCTTAACACTCTCTTTTACCTTCATTTATCTGTTTTAAAATACAACAGACTGCACCAGGCGCAGTGGCTCACAGTTGTAATCCAGCACATTGGGAGGTTGAGACAGGTGGATCACCTAAGGCCAGGAGTTTGAGACCAGTCTGGCCAACGTGGTAAAACCCTTAAAAATACAAAAAATTAGCTGGGCTTGGTGGTGGGGACCTAATAATCCCAGCTATTGGAGGGGCTGAGGCAGGAGAATCACTGGAACCCAGGAAGCAGAGGTTGCAGTGATCCAAGATCATGCCACTGCACTCCAGCCTGGGAAACAGAGCAAGACTCTGTCTCCAAAAAAAAAAAAAAAAGCCAACAACAACAAATGAAAACGACTCCAGTGGCAATAAGACCAGAAGATCCTCACTTCTGTCTCTAAAGTGGGCAAACGGCAAGGATAGAGGAGGCTTTATGTAATACCTGGAAGCTCACCGACAAAACTTTGATGAGTGCGTGAGGGCTCTAGACATGGGCTTTGTCACTAGGCAGGTGGGAAATGTGAACAGACCAACAGTAATTATCAGACAGGAAGGAGACAAAAGGTGGTGATCAGGAACACAGAGGTTAGTTTCCATCTGGATGAAGAGTTTGATGAAACCACTACAGATGACAGAAACTGCAAGTTCGTTAGTCTGGATAGAGATAAACTCATTCATATACAGAAATAGGATGACAGAGAAACATTTTATAAGAGAAACTAAGGATGGTGAAATGGTTATGACTTTTGGTGATGTGGTTGCCGTTCACCAATATAAGAAGGCATAAAAATGTTCGCGGTCTGGAGCTGGAAGAGCTCTTCAGCTTTCCTGTTTACTCAAATGTCAGTGCTGTCCTGCTATTACAGTATAGTTGATTAGAAGGTTATTCTTGATATTGAGGTGGAATATGGTGATTTGAGAGTTTTTTTATCTCAAGTAGTTAGCCCAATTTTAACCTGGAAATTTATCATGTTTTATACTTAAATTTTTGTCTTAAAAAAATCAAGTGGATACATTTTATAATTTCCTTTGAAATCCAATGGGTTGTTTATTTAGCTTGTTGGTCATTTAGCTTGTTTCTCATCATTTTGCATCTCTTTTTGTATCCGGTGATCTAATGCCTTGAGATTTTAGTCTATTATTTCTAAATTCCATTGGCAACTTGTATATGTAGTAACCTAGCACAGTACAGATGCTGTCTCATGCTGTTTGGTGACTGTGTACCCGTTTAGGCATCAGAGGTTTCTCATTGTCTGCCCTGTTATTATTCCTTTTTCCAAACAATGTTTTCACCGTGTTTTAATGAGTCCTATTTGTGATGTCACCTGTGTCAGGTGTCCCTAAGATCACTCTCAGGCTCAGTGATTCATGACTCACAAGGCTCAGAAAAGATTCATGGTTATTGTTTATGATATTGAAAAGGAATAGATTAAAATCAGCAAAGGGAAAACCACATGGAGCAAAATGCTGGAGAAACCAAGTGTAAGCTTTAAGGTATCTTCTTCCAGTGGAGTCACATGGATGATATATTATAATGAAGTCAAGGGTCTCCAGAGAGATGGAACCAGTTGGATACATATGTAGACAGATGAGAAGAGGATTTGCTGGGAAATCGGCTCATGTGATTGTGGAGGCTGGAAATGCCCAAGACAGGCCGTCTGAAAGCTGGAGAACTTGGGATGCTGGTAATGTGTCTCAGTCCAAGTCCAAAAACCTCAGAGCCTGGGAAGCTGATGGTGTAATTGTCAGTCTGAGCCTAAAGGCCTGAGAACCTGGGTTTTGGTGGGAAGCTAGGGGTGGGGGTGCTGATATAAATCCTGGAGTCTAAATGTTAGAGAGCTTAGACTTACAGTGTCCAAGGACAGGAGAAGAGGAGTGTCCCAGTTCCAGGGAAGTACCTTTTCTTTGCCTTTTTTCTCCTGTTTGGCCTCCTAGCTGATTGGTTAGTGTCTGCTCACATTGTGAGTGGATATTCCCCACTCAGTCCATCAATTCACTTGCCAGTCTCCTCTGGAAACACAGACACAGACATAGCTATTAGTAATGCTTTAACAGTTCTCTAGGTATTTCTTAATCCAATCAAGTTGACACCTGAGACTGATTATCACAGGTGCACTTAATTCTCCCAGTTTTGAAGTGTTCTCAACTGAAGCAGCTTACCTGAGCCTTGGTGTCTAGAGTTTTTATTGGAAGGAAGTCAGTCACCTGCTTCACTGTCCCAAGATGTTCAGATTTCAACCTCTCAGAGCAAAATTAGGCGCAAAGTATTCATCATGCATCCTGCTGTTAGCATAAACTGTCTAGTCAAACTAGTACCACATGGCCCAAGATCTTCAGCATACAGAAATACTCGTAGCAGGCAGAATGTTTCAAAGGCTCAGAATTCATTTACCAGGAGCTGGCCAAGGGCCAACTCTGGAGGCGGACTTTTTTTGGAATGTGTAGATTTTGGGTAACCCAGGCCTGATGTGTTCCCCTTTTTGCACATAAGTACATTAAAATAATTACCCAATGTGTTTGCTTAATTACTGGCATCTCTTTTTCCCTGGACTCTTAAGTTATTACTGGTAGACCTTAACCACAGTCTCTTAACATGATCAACCAGCTACTTCCATCTGTTCTTTCAGATTCTTTTGAATCTCTGTATTAAACATTACATCAATGATTGTGGTTTACTGTAGGAGTCAGATAATGGTTTGATCTGCTGTACCTTCATCAACTGTCATTGTTCTATTGGAAGTTTGATTTTATTGATTTATGTTCTGGAGTTATTTCATGTAGTTCGTGTAGCTTCTATTCCTCAGCAGCATGTTCCAAGATTATTATTTACTAGTTCATTCACTCATTATTTCAATAAATACATGTTGAACACCTAATTATTTGCTAAGTACTGCCCTAGGCACTGGGACCATGTGAATGAATAAAACTGACAAACTCCTCTCCTTTGGGAAATTATATTCAAGTCAGAAATTAGACAAAAAAAAAATTACAAATAATCATACAGTATGTAAGAAAGTAATCCATACTACAGAGAAAACTGGAGTAGGGAAATAAGTAATAATGATGGTAGTGATTTGGGTACTTAATGCGGTTTTAGATAGAATGATTATGGAAGGCATCACTGAAAGTTGAAATTTCAGTAAGCATTTGAAGGAGATCAGGAAGCAAGCCCTTTAGATATTTTGAAGGAAGGATGTTCCAGCAAGAGGAAATAGCAATTGAGAAGACCCTGAGGAAGGAGTTTACTTACTTAGCACATTCGAACACATTCTTTGAATAGCCAGGAGTCTAGCATGGGTGGTGTGGAACAAGAATGGTGTAGGATTGTTTGTAAGGATATTGGCTTTTACTGGGAATGAAGTGGGAAGCTTTCGGAAATTTTTACACTGTGTAGTTAAACAATCTAGTTTTCAGTATCACTTTGGCTGCAGTGTTGACAATGGACTGTGGATTGGAAGCAGTTAGTTTGCTAATTGCAGCAGTAATCTAGATAATTGATGATAGTAGCTTGTACTAGCGTAGTAGCATTGGAGGTGGTGGTGATAATGAGACCTTGATGTATTTTGATGAAGAGCCAGCAGGATTGCCTGACAGATTGAATGTAGAGTATGAGTAGAAAAAAAAATAATTGGAGATCATTGTTAAGATGTTTGGCTTAAGCAACTGAAAGGATGGTGTTGCCATTTACTACAGTGAAGTTGATTGCAGGAGAACCTTTTTTAAGGGAGATTTGGAATTAGGTTTTGGACATGTCAGATTTGCAGTTCTTGTTAGATACTCCAGTTTATGTCATTGATTATACATGCATGCCAAACAGGCTTTTCTGGAGTTTAGGAAAGAAGTCCAGATTCGAGGTATAAATTTGGAAGTCTGTCAGCATGTAGCCTGTGTTAGAGCCGTAGTCTGAATGAGTTCACCAAAGGAAGGAGTATACCCAGTGAAGAAAACTCTGAGGATTGAGTCCTGGAGATGCTTACAGAATAAGGGTTTCAGAGAAAAGGAAGCAGCAAACGATACAGGAAAGACAGTCACTGCAGAGGAGGAAAATGAAGAGATTAGGATGTCCTGGGACCCAAGAGAAGAACATGTTTTCAGGAGGAAGGAGTGATCAAACGTGTTGTTACTTTCATGTCTTCTCTTCTGAGTAGAAAGTAAGAACGCATTTTGAACATGTGAAGGAGTGAGATTGAGATAAAGAGAGACAAATGAAAAGCTCCTGTGCTTGGAAGTCAGCACAGACCTGGGTTCTAGTCTTAGCTTAGTACCTTGACTGGGTAAGGGTTAGTGTGTACATTTCAGTATACGTACCAGGCAAGGAAGGAGGCCTAGGAAAGATTTGAAACAACCATCCTGAGAAATTGAAGAGTGACCTAAGTAGCAGTGAATGAAAGAGGCCTCTGAAGATTCAGCTGAGATTGGAGGGGGATTCCAGTGATGTTAGTCAATATATTTATGTAATATTTATCTTTAGATTTGAAATATAGAGTTAAAAGGGTGGAGATGAGCTTGTCCCAATACTGCGAATGAGAGAGGCAGAAGAAAGACTGGAGTCCAGAGTGATTACATCATAATGGAAGTCAAAGGAGTTCATGTAGCCCTCCATCGAAGGAATATTTGGAACAGCAGCATGAACAAAGTATCAAACACAATACTTGAGAAAGGTGCTACAATGTTTATAGTTAACAGAGAACGGTGGTGCTTTCATCTTCTCCATCAAGGTGAAAAATCTTCAAAAGAGTGACTAGAAATCAAGGAACAGTGAGAAGACAGTCTGACAGTTGAAGAATGGAAGAAGTATTAAAAGTCATCATCTGGACCAGTGCTCAAATTTTCGAGAAACAAAAGTTAGAACTCCAAATTTAGAGCTTGATAAGTGTTACATCTCTCTTCTGGCAGGGAGAAAAAAAAAGTATAGATTGCTAACATATGGCTGTTTGAGACAGTGGAAAAGTAAGTAATAATCACTGATAATCTTTGTAGTTTAATTTGTAAAAGTGTGTCATATCACTAATCATCAGAGAAATGCAAATCAAAACCACAATGTGATATCATCTATGTTAGTCCATTCTCACACTGCTATAAAGAACTGCCCAAGACTGGGTAATTTATAAAGAAAAGAAATTTAATTGACTCACAGTTTTATATGGCTGAGGAGGCCTCAGGAAACTTACAGCGGAAGGGCTGAAGAGGCACATCTTAACGTGGTGTCAGGTGAAGAGAGAGCGAGTGTGTGAAGGAGGAACTGTCAGAAAACTTATAAAACCATCAGATCTTGTGAGAATTCACTGACTATCACAAGACCAGACTGCCCCCTTCCTCCAATCCAATTACCTCCCAGCAGGTCTCTCCCTCGACATGTAGGGATTATGGGGATTACAATTCAAGATTGAGACTTGTGTGGGGGCCTGACCGTATCATCAGCTCACTCCAGTTACAATGACTTTTATGAAATAAAATGCTGAAGGGAGCTCTCCTGTGCTGTTGGTGGGAATGTAAGTAAGTATAGCCACTATGGAAAACCATATGAAAGTTTCTCAAAAACGAAAAATAGAACTACCATATATATCCAAAAGAAAGGAAATCATAATATCGAAGAGACATCTACACCCTTTTGTTTATTGCAGCGCTATTCATAACAGCCAAAATATGTAATCAACCTAGGTGCCCATCAGTGAAAGGATAATTGTGGTATACATACATAGTAGAATATTACCTAGCTATAAAAAAGAATGAACTCATGTCATTTGCAGCAACATGGATGGAAATGGAAGCCATTATGTTAAGTGAAATAAGCCAGGCACAGAAAGACAAATATTGCACATTCTTGCTCTAATGTGGGAGCTATAAAACGGGATTACATCAAGATAGTAGATTGATTGTTCCTAGAGGCTGGGAATGGTAGGGGGATAGAGGGATGAAGTTGATTAATAGGTACAAAAGTAGAGTTGTAATAAGCTCTAGTGTGAGATAGTTCAGTGTGGTGACTAGAGTTAACAATCTGTGTATTTTAAAATAGCTGGAAGAGAAGAATTTGAATGTCTGTAGTGTAAAGTAAGAGTAAAAGTTTGAGGTGATGGATATAAGGTACCCTGATTTGGTCATTACACATACTGGATGTTCAAAACCACACATGTACCCCAAAAATGTATATATCAAAAAAACATGTGCCAAGGTAACACTTCTGTACCCTCTCCCTCCTGTTTCCCCCACCTGATTCATGTCTTCTTCTAGATCTCATTTATAGCTCTGGGTAGATGAAGGAAACGGTTTAGACAGAATGTGTCTTGATTTCAACTAGTCACTTTAGATTTGTGGTCAAGATGGAGAACATAATGTGAGCAGAGTACCTAGTTAAGTAGATAGTAAGTTATTTGAAGATGGGAGGCAGTTTTGTGAAATAGAAATGACCTTTAATGTTGAACTTAGATGTGGGATCAGTTTAATCCCTCCTTTAATCAGGGATTAAAGGAGATGACACTTGTGGTGTTCTTGATAATTAAGGGTAGAAATTCTCTTTTTCCCCTCGCTGTCATCTCCCACACCTCAATTCCTCAAATACTCTAAACACTGAGTGGTGGAAGGAAAGGAGAACTTCAGATCATGTGTAGTAGATGGTGAATGCTAGATTGGAGAGGATTGGAAAAATAAATATCAAAAGGAAAACTGTTGCTCTGCCTCAAGAAATAAAATTCTATTCCCCCTAAAGCTTATATGAAAGAAATTAGATTTAAAAGTTTATTACTTACTATTTTACCATGGATGAATATATGTAAATTTGTATTTCAAAAGCTTTTCCGTGAAAAAAATGTATACCCAAGCATCTCTAGAACTCTTCACTTATAATTATGATCAACAAATGGATTTTTAAAAAGGCATCACATTGCTTTAGTCACTGTTTTACCAGTTATTTTTAACTTTTTGTTTTGACATGTTGCTTTTAAGTGTAATTAAAAATTATTGGCATCTGTGTTTACTTTTTAGCTTGCACATACCTTATCTTCATAGCAGAAACTAATTAGTATGTGAAATACAGTACCATTAAATATGCATTAATGGTAAGAAATTCTAATCTGGTCAGCTGTAAAATATCTTAGAAAATACATTTTGCTATGTGCATGGTGTTCATTGTAATTCCATTCTCATAACAAAGAAATACTGTTTTCGCTTTTGCTGCTATACATCTTTACTTGGCTCCTTGGATGTGGTCAGATTACAAATTTAGGGGGTAAAAAAGTCTTCCCTCATGAAACTTACTAAGTGATTTAGAAAAATAACTATTATGTGTGATGAGCCTGTTTTAACAAAATAGAATGTAATGTCCCACTGAAATTTTTCAAAGCACTGGAATATCTTTTTTACTTCCAAATAAATTTCATACTTAACCTTTCTTTAGTCTTTTCCTAATTTATTGACCCAGATCACTTAACATCTTAAACCATAACAGGTAAGTGTTATCTTCTGTGAATCTCTTTTCAAACTGCCTATAAAAAATGTTTCTTTGATTCACTCTCATGTTGGAGGCATGTAACTTTTATATTATTGCAGTTACCTTTAGATCTCAAAACTGTCCCCTTATTTTTTGTTCCTGCTGCCACTGTAGTAGTCCAGCTCATCCTCACTTCTCTCTTGGGGTACTGTAATACTTTCCTAATTGATCCTTCTTGCTTTTGTTGTCCTTCTTAGAAGAACATGAGTAGACTTTTAAAAATATTGTCACCAGCACCCCATCATTCTCTCCATGTCCCACACCATCACAGGACCCAATTTACACTCTTCCAGTAGCATTGGTTTTCCCTACAACCCCATTAACAGTAATGGATAACCTCCACTTTTTCCTTAAGACCCCTTATCAAAAGGAGTCATTATTTAAGTTGCACAATTTACTTGTTTGTGTTTTCCACGGCCCTGTAAGCTCCATGAGCAACAGGATCTTACCTTTTTTATTAAGTTACTTTATACCAGCACTATGCTTAGCAATTAGTAACTGCACATCAGTAGTTTTGTTTTTTTAGTGAATGGATTTGGTTCAGTATATAACAAAATAGTCACTTGCATAATGCTTAATGATGTATTTCATATTCCCTCTGTGATGCTTATTAACTGTAGTATCCCTTCTCTGATTTTTCCCATTAACACTGATCATCTATGTCAAAGTAAAACTCCATGAGAGCAGAGAATTTTGTCTGTTTGTTCAGTATCCTGTCTCTGATGTGCAGAAAAATACCCAGATGATATTTATTGCATATGTGTTGAAGGAGTCGGTGGGTGGGTGGGTAGGTAGGTGGATGGATGGATGGATGGATGAACTCCTGCACACTTGACATCTTAGAATTCTTTCCTGTGATACACAGTTCAGTTCAATAGATATTTACTAACTATCTGCTATGTAGTAACCATTATGTTAGCCACAGTGTATGTGGAAATCAATAAGAAATCAGTAAGTTCTGGTGTCATTTCTGCTTTATTTTTTTTTTTACAATGTTTGCTATTATTCTAATTAACTTAGGAACTATAGTATCACATGACAGTGGCTTTCAAATTGAGCACTTAAAACCGGCTTCTGTGAAACAGATAAGACTGAGATGATTTTATGTTCATGCTTTCCTTCACTTGTTAATTACACTTTCTTTTCAGACACAGTTGGTCTGACCCTCTAGGAATAGTTGTGAGATTTTAGCTCCTTTGATTAATCTAGTTATCATTATTGTTTGAGTTTAAGGCAAAACATTTTTATAAAGATAACAAATACTATGCAGTGTCCTGATGTTTTGTTTTTCATGTCTTTCTTATAATCTAATTTTGATTTGCTGACAGTGATAAAAAATGGATTCAGCAAGGGCTTTGTTTAGGATATTGCGAGAAGTGAAGAACAGAGATGCTGTGTTAGTTTCAGCAGTTGTCTTCCTTTCATTTCTTCCTTAAGATAGTGTTACTTTTGAAATATTAAACATTATCTCCAGTTCTTCATGTGTTGAAGAAAACACTAGTTTGCTTTTGATATCAAGATGAGATTTATGTCCAAAGTTGGGGAAAAAATTCTTAGTTTATTTTTGGTTTGAAACATATTCAATGTTTAAAATGATCACCTACAGTAGGAGGCTTGCGAGCTTTTTTTAAAAAAAGGAAACACATTAAACCTGTAGTCTCTGGCACTAAGCTATGAGGACGAAAAAGCATAAGAAGGATACAATGGAGTTTGGGGAATTGGGGGAGAAGGATGGGAGCAGGGTGAGGCATAAAAGACTCTACATTGGGTACAGTGTGCTGCTCAGATGATGGTTACACCAAAATCTCAGAAATCACCACTAAAGAACTTATTTATGTAACCAAGCACCACCTGTTTCCCAAAAAACTACTAAAATTAAACCAAAACATATGTGTTATACCTCTACCACCACCACCAAAAAACCAACCAACCAAACCTGCAGTCTGAGTTACTTGGGAGTCTGAAGGCAGAGGATTCCTTGAGTCCTAGGAGTTTGAGGTCAGCCTGGGCAACATAGCAAGACCCTATCTTTAAAAAATAAAGAAGCACATTAGGCTGGGTAAGGTGCGTCATACCTATAGTCCCAGCTACTCAGGAGGCTGAGGCAGGAGGAATACTTGAGCCCAGGAGTTCAAGGTTACAGCAAGCTGTGATGGTACCTCTGTACTCCATCCTGGGCAACAGAGTAAGAACTTGTCTCTGGAAAATAAGTGTATTGAAAAGTTATAAGCAGAAAGGTATATATTTTAATACTCTGTTCCTATTTCTAAAATACGTAGTTTAGAACTAAATATTACACGTGTATTCTGTGTTCTAATAACTAATTTTTTTAAAGTAGGAGAGTTATAAATTCTATCATATTTATTGTGAAATACATCATTTTATCCCCCCGAATAAAATGTATTAGAAACATGTAGATGTTAAGTTACCTCATGCTGAAAAATTAGTCGATTAGTCATTCCCTTCAAGAGTAAAAGCTCGGTATTTAATTTTCTGTGTCCCTGATAATTTTCTGGTTGATTTTTTTTTGTCATTATTGATATACTTTAAGTATGAGTGAATTTATACACTTGTAACATACAACTGTCTAAATTAAATAATTAATTTGAGGTTTTTTTTTTTTTTTTTGTATTTTGGCAGCCTCCTAACTAGCTGGGATTACAGGTACATGCCACCATCACCATGCCCAGCTAATTTTTTTTTTTTTTTTTGTATTTTGGTGGAGAGAATGCTGAGTGATAAAGGAAGCATGCCTGTTTAAAATCCTTTTCTATCTCTGGGTTTTCTATCTCTTCCGATTTTAGAGAAATAGTGAAACTATTATCTGTGCTCAAAACATATATTGAAGGTTTGCTTTTTTCTTTTGTAGGATGAAGTGGCACACACGCTAACTGAAAGCAGAGTATTAAAGAACACTAGACATCCCTTTTTAACAGTAAGTAATGAGAGGACAGATGTTATACTGTTTGAAATTTAAGGAATTTTGTATTAGAAACTAAGTTGTGAAAAAATGACTTTCATTTAAATATGCCATTTTCTTTGTGGAAAGACCGTACGTCAAATTTCTTACAACTTATTAGAATATATGGATTTTTACATTTTATGTATGCATTGATAATTGCTCCCATTATGCATTTATTATTCTTTTTAGAATTTTTTTGCTCTCATCAATCTCTTGCAATTAAAAACAAAAACAAACCATACAATTAATAGATTACCTCTGGCATTTTAAGAAGACTATTGAGGAAATGGCAGATTAAAAAAAATTTCTTAATATTAAATGTAAAGATTTTAGGTTTCTTTGTTTTGGTTTCTGATAAATATTTTAATAATCAGAAGCATTTCTTCAAATATGTAAGACAGAAATGTTTATTGAATATATTTTATGGAAATGAGAGTTATTTGAGGGACAGAATAAGAAATCCAGGAATGCTAAATACATTAGAGGTAGGATAAGTCATGCTATGTTTTTTTCAATAGACAAAGTATAAACTGTGATTATATGATATGCCTGTAACTTAGTTGTTTTGAAAGAAACTGGATTTTTCAGTTCTGTTCTTACATTCTTTATAATACAGGGATAATTGGTAAAGTTTCTATATTTTCCTGGTTCCAATGAACTATATTGAGATTAAAAATAATAGCTAGACTTTCAAAAGTGGAACCCTTTAAACTGTTGGGAATATCTGAAATAGACATTTTCAGAGCAGTCAGTAGATAACTAGATTTAACTTTTCTACCTTTTTTTTGTGTTTATTGTCTAGTGTAATAAGATAGAATTTTGGTATTTTTTAATCTATATATAACCTACAAAATTACTCAAACCAACTCTCCTGAGTTGGGTTCTGTTATGCACTCAGTAGGCAAAAAGGGATGGTGACACTGTATTAGAAACCTGAGTGTACCAAATGTAACTATATTCCTGAGAAACTTCACTGGTGCAATTTGTTGGCCACGCTGTGAGGCTGCATGGATGAGAACCTTGAGTACTATAATGCAGCTACAAATTGATGGCAAATTAGATTGAGAAGTGCTTACTGAAATTAAGTTTGCTTTTACTTGAAATTTTAATTTTTCTTGTAATAATACCTATTGTGAACTAAATAAAATTTGTTCTATATTTCTCCTAAACTCTTAAGCACTTTTAAGTAGTAAATAAACTCTTAAGAAATAACTATTTTCATCAATCATGCTTACTAAGTGTTCTGTTTTTAGTACCATTATAATTATAAGAATATAAGATTATAATATAACATTTTTTCTTTTTTTTATTTCAAGTCCTTGAAATATTCCTTCCAGACAAAAGACCGTTTGTGTTTTGTGATGGAATATGTTAATGGGGGCGAGGTGAGTCAAGAAGTAAATCCAGTATTTGCATGGTAGTATTTTCATTAGTTTAAAAACGTTACTTAAAATACAAGTTATAATATAGCAGTTCTCCATTTCTTAATAGGAATTTGTGTAGCTGTTAATACTACTGAACAGATGAGAACAAAATTATTTCTGATGAGATCTAATGATCGTTTTTATGTAACTACATGTATATATTGGAAAGTATAATTTTATTCTTTTCCCTGTATTTTTAAATGTAAAAAGTTTTATCACAAGTATGATTTTTGAAATCATGTTAATAAGTTTTGAAAACCAGAAATATAAGATTTATTATGTTTTACAGAGTTTCTTTTCAAGTAGGCTGTGAACATTTTGAAAAGCTATTTTATCCATTCTGAACTCAGTGGAACAATAGTCCATGGGCACATTATCACATTATGGCTGAGTTTTCTTTTCTTTTTTCTTTTTTTTTTTTTGAGACAGAATCTTGCTCTGTTGCCCAGGCTAGAGTGCAGCGGTGCAGTCTCGGCTCACTGCAACCTCTGTCTCCTAGGTTCAAGCAGATCTCTTCTCTCAGCCTCCTGAGAGTCTGGGACTACAGGCACTTGCCACTATGCTCAACTAATTTCTCTGCTTTTAGTAGAAATGGGGTTTCACTATGTTGCCTAGGCTGGTCTCGAACTCCTGACCTCAAATGATCTGCCCGCCTCAGCCTCCGAAACTGCTGAGATTATAGGCATCAGCCACTGCGCTTGGCTCCTCTTCTTCTTTATAGTAATAGAGTACTATGACTTTTTTTTTCTTGAGATGGAGTCTTGCCTTGTCTCCCAGCTGGAGTACAGTGGTGCACTCTCGACTCACTGCAGCCTCTACCTCCTGAGTTCAAGCGATTCTCCTGCCTCAGCCTCTTGAGTAGCTGGGACTGCAGGCGCGTGCCACCATGCCTGCTAATTTTTTTGTGTTTTTAGTAGAGACGGGGTTTGACTATGTTGGCCAGGATGGTCTCGATCTCTTGACCTCGTGATCCGCCCACCTCGGCCTCCCAAAGTGCTGGGATTATAGGTGTGAGCCCCTGCATCTGGCCTGCCGTGACTATATTTAAGAGACTGACAATATCTTACAATTTTGGAGATAAATGTAATCATTTTTATTAGCATATTTCACTCATTCCTTTGTTCTTTCTCCTTTTTCTTCCTTGGTTTTGATCACAGTTAATATGAAGGAAAAGTAAATTTACTGGAATAGCTAACTGGAAATATTTTTCATTGTAGCCTTTCTGAAATTAATTATTAAATAGGGTCTTGTGTCTCATGAACTTAAAATATTCTTATTTTCCAAAATAAATTAATTAAATATCCTTTATGAATTTTTTTTTTCCTGTAGAATTATCTGATTTGCAGGAATTCGTTTGTTGCAAAACTTCATTCATTCGGGGCTTGTATGGCGGCTCAGACTTGTAATCCCAGCACTTTGGGAGGCTGAGGTGGGAGGATCACTTGAGCTCAGGAGTGAGACCAGCCTGGGTAACATAGTGGGACCCTGTGTCTACAAAAAATAAAAAAATTAGCTGGACATGGTGGTGCACTCCCAGCTCCTGTACTCCCAGCTACTTAGGAGCTGAGGTGGGAGGATCACTTGAGCTCGAGAGGTCAAGGCTGCAGTGAACTATGATCATGCCACTGTACTCCAGCCTGGGTGACAGAGCAATACACTGTCTCAAAAAAAAAAAGAAAAGAAAACCTTAATTCATTAATTTGGTAAACACATTTTGAGTGCCTGGGCAGAATGGGTTTATCAAAATGTGTTAAGATATTATCCTTCTATATAACTTCCTTTCTGTAAGTTCATTACAAATTAGAATGTGTAGTGAAAGACCTAAATTCTAATAAAGTCATGAAAGAAAATGCTTAATGGATGATCTAGCACTCAGGGTAGGCTTAATGAGGTTTCACCCGGGGAACTGATTTAAGAAGCTGCTTCGGGCAGAGAGGATGGGCAGAATCACTGGTGGGTGATAGGAAAAGAAAAACTTAAGTGATTAAATAATAATAACCCTGGCATACAGGACTAGGCCCTTGCAGTAAGAGGTCTCAGGAAATACAGAGAAAATGAATGTTGTGAAACTGTGGGATTGGTACATCTGTTTTTTTGAGATGGGGTCTGGCTCTGTCATCCAGGCTGGAGTGAAGTGGTGCCATCTTAGCTCACTGCAACTTTAACCTCCTAAGCTTAAGCAATCCTTCCATCACAGCCTCCTGTGTAGCTGGGACTACAGGCACGCATCACCATGCCTGGCTAATTTTTGTAGAGAAGGGGTTTTGCCATGTTGCCTAGGCTGGTCTTGAACTACTGGCCTCAAGTGATCCACCCATGTCAGCCTTTCACAGGGCTGGGATTACAAATGTCAGCCATCACATTGGCCATTTTGTTACATCTTAATGACCAATTAATTAGATCTGGATAGCAACAAAGAGGTACAGTGAAAAGTGATCTTCAGTTGCAATTTGGGAGCCTTAACAGATATGGTGCAGTTATGAAGAACATGTTAAGCATATAAATTTAGTTTTGAAAAAGTTTTTCCTAAGCTTTTAAGGTAATATGTATGTGGAACTACCATGGAGAGTGAATAAAGAGTCAAAACTGTGGATATAGTTTTGGCAGCCATTCCCATAAAGATTATAATTTAATTTATGGAGGTGGAAATGAAATCAATGAAACCTCTATGTCAGTATCTATCACAATTTAAAATGCATTTATACTGGGACTCAGCAATTTTATTTCTAAGAATTTATCCAACAGACATACAGATGCACCACAGAATGATACATAGATAAATATACTCATTGCAGCATTGTAGTACTTTGAGCCTTCAATAAGGAGTCTGCTTAAATAAACTGTTACATTCATGCAGTGGAATCTCTGTATTCATCAAAAAGAATGAGACAGCCCAATATGGGCATTTATAGAAGTTAAAAAAAACAGTGTAGAAAGAGTATAAAACATACTTCTGTTGTGTTAAAATAAAATTAGACCATAAATATGTGTATATATGTTTTGTGCATCGAGCGTGTCTGAAATTATGCGCTGGATATTAGTGCTTGTCTTTGGGAAAATAAACTGAGTGGCTAAGGATAACATAGGAGGAAGACTTTTCATTTATGTATTTTTCTGTGTCTTGTGTGTTGTACCACATACATGTATTATCTAATAGTTGAAAGTAGACAGATGGATGAAAGAATGACTAAGGGAAACAGTAAGACAGATAAAACAGTCTGCAGACAAAAACTTGGAAAAACACTCTTAAGTGTCTCTATTTTTAAAAAAGTATCATATATTCATGTCTATAGTAACAATTTTCATATTGCTTTATAATTATTTACTTGTCTATCTTTCTCACCAAAGTGTTGACTTCCGAAGAGCCATGTTCACTGGTATACCCCTAGCACCTTATACACTACTGGTACATAGTTGGTGCTTGCCAAATATTCATTGGATTATTTGAATGAATAAGTGAACAAATGGATAAACATTCCCTTGGGGAATAGGATTAAGAGAAGTTAGCAAAAATGGTGAAATAGGAACTACTGAGGAGTAGGAAGAAAAATAGAAAGTGATATAATGTACAGTTTATTTTATAAAATAAATTTTACATTTTAGGAGAGAATATATTTGTATTTGTAAAATACGTATGTATTAAGTCTTTGTGGAAGGCACTCTGGTAGATATCTAGGGTATAGAAATCTGAATTAAACATAGATCTTACCCTCAAAGAGTTTATAGTCTAGTGGGTAAAAGATAGGGCACAAAAATAATACTAAATATGAAACAATTATCACTTATGTCATAACAGGCAAATAGATCGTGGAACTTTGAGGGGTTGAAGGAAAGCTTCCTAGAGGGGGCTACCTGGCAACTGCACTTCCTAAACCTAGAGTACTTAGAGATGAATTAGTTGATGATTATTGAAAAATATTTTACGCAAAAAGCAGATTTTCAGATTAACCAGATGGTTTTCTTCAGCACTGATACTCCTACATTATTTTTCTTGTTTAACGTATCTTTGTTTTCTTCAGATTTTCTGGTTTGCATTGGGCTATAGATAAGTACTAAATTATTTAATATTTTGAAGCAGATGAACTGTTGCTCTAAGGTTTCACTCCATTACCCAGTCTGGAGTACAGTGATGCTGTCTTGGCTCACTGCAACTTCTGCCTCCCCGGCCCAAGCGATTCTCATGCCTCAGCCTCCTGAGTAGCTAGGATTATAGGTGTGTGCCACCATACCTAGCTGATTTTTGTATTTTTAGTAGAAATGGGGTTTGGCCCTGTTGGCCAGACAAAGTCTTGAACTTTTGGCCTCAAGTGATCTCACCTCAGCCTCCCTGTATGTGATATGTAATTTCAGTGTGCATAGGTAATTACAGTGTTGATACACACACACACACACACTCACAATTTATGCTTATTGTTCATTGATTTTTAATTAGCAATAGCATCATATTAGTCTATACTCTAGAAAGTTTACCTTCAGTTATAATTTGAATTGAGAGTTTAGCATGCTCTTGATTATGCTTGTGATTATTATGTGTTTGTCAGTATTAGTCACATGCCACATAGCAATGTTTCAGTCAGTGATGGACAGCACGGTGGTAGTCCCATAAGACAAACATGCACAGGTTTGTAGCCTAGGAGCAATAGGCTATACCATATAGCCCAGGGGTGTAGTAGGCTATGTCACCTAGGTTTGTGTAAGTCACTCTCTGATGTTCACACAATGATGAAATTGCCTGTGTTAGTCAGTTCTCACACTGATATAAATAACTGTCTCAGACTGGGTAATTTATAAAGGAAAGAAGTTTAATTGGCTCACAGTCAGGGCTGGGCAGAAATCCGGAAACTTAACAATCATGGCGGAAAGGGAAGCAAACTTGTCCTTCACATGGTGACAGGAAGAAGTGCTAAGCAAAGAGGGGTAAGCTCCTTATTAAAACCATCAGATCTTGTGAGAACTTACTCATTATCATAAGAATAGCATGGTATTAACCACCCCATGATTCAGTTACCTCCCACCAGAGCCCTCCCATGACGTGGGGATTATGGGAGCTACAGTTCAAGTTGAGATATGGGTGGGAACACAGCCAAAGCATATCATTCTGCCCCTGACCTCTCCCAGATCTCATATCCTCACAGTTCAAAATATAATCATGCCTTTTCAACAGTCCCTTAAAGTCTTAACTCATTCCAGCAGTAACCCAAAATACTAGGTTGAAAGTCTCACCTGAGACAAAGCAAGTTCCTTCTACCTATGAGACTGTAAAATAAAAGGCAAGTTAGTTACTTCCTAGATATAATGGGGGTACAGGCATTGGTAAATACACCCTTTCCAAATGGGAGAAATTACCCAAAACACAGGAGCTGTGGGCCGCATGCAAGTCCAAAATCCAATAGGGCAATCATCAAACCTTAAAAGTTCCAAAATGATCTCTCTTGACTCCACGTCTCACATCCAGATCACGTTGATGCAAGAAGTGGGCACCTGTGGCATTGAACAGCTTCACCCCTATGGCTTTGCAGGATACATCCCTCCTCCCAGCTACTTTCATGGGATGGCATTGAGTGTCTGTGGCTTTTCCAGGTGCATGGTGCAAGCTGTTAGTAGGTTACCATTCTGGGGTCTGGAGGACAGTGGCCCTCTTCTCACAGCTCCTCTAAGCAGTGCCCTGTGGGAACTCTGTGAGGGGGCTCCAACACCACATTTCCCTTCTGCACTGCCCTAGCAGAGGTTCTCCATGAGGACTCTGCCCCTGCAGCAGATTGGTCATCCAGGCATTTCCATACATCCTCTGAAATCTAGGTGGAGGTTCTCAAACCTTAATTCTTATCTCTGCACCCAGCAGGACCAATACCACATGGAAGCTGCCAATGCTTGGGGCTTGCACCGCTGAAGCAGTGGCCTGAGCTGTATGTTGGCCCCTTTTAGCCACAGCTGGGACTGAGGTAGGTGGGATGCAGGGTGCTATGTCCCAAGGCTGGGCAGAGCAGGGCGCCCCTGCATTTAAGCCCTGGCTCACAAAACTTTTTCCCTCCTAGGCCCCTGGGCCTGTGATGGGAGGGACTGCTGCAGAGGTCGCTGAAATGCCCTGAAGACCTTTCCCATTTTTTCTTGGTTATTAACATCTGGCTCCTTGTTACTTATGCAAACTTCTGCAGTAGACTTGAATTTCTCCCCCTAAAATGGGTTTTCTTTTCTGTTGTCAGGGTACAGATTTTTCAAACTTTTCTTCTCTGCGTTCCCTTCAGTGCTTTGCCACTTAGAAATTTCTTCCGCCAGATACCCTAAATTATCTCCTTGAAGTACAGAGTTCCACGGATCTGTAGGGCAGGGGCAAAATGCCACCAGTCTCTTTGAAATATAGCAAGAGTCACTTTGATTCTGGTTCCCAAAAAGTTCCTCATCTCCATCTGAGACCACCTCAGCCTGGACTTCATTATTCATATCACTAGCAGAATTTTGGTCAAAGCCATTCAGCAAGTCTCTAGGAAGTTCCAAACTTTCTCAGATTTTCCTATCTTCTTCTGAGCCTTCTAAACTGTTCCAACCTTGCCTGTTACATGGTTGCAAAGTTGCCTTGTTGCAAAGTTGCCTTTACATTTTCGCATTTTCAGATATCTTTATAGTAGTACCACACTCTCTGTGGTACCAATATACTGTATTAGTTCATTTTCATGCTACTGTGAACTGCCCAAGACTGGGTAATTTATAAAGGAAAGAGGTTTAATTGACACACAGTTCTGCAGGGCTGGGGAGACCTCAGGAAACCTATAATCTTGGTAGAAGGGGAAGTAAACATGTCCTTCTTCACATGGTGGCAGGAGAGAGAAGCAATGAGCGAAGGTGGAAAAGCCCCTTATAAAACCATCAGATCTCACCAGAACTCACTATCGGGGAACAGCGTAGAGGTAACCACCCCTGTGACTCAGTTACCCACCACTGGGTCCTTCCCACAACACACTGGGATTATGGGAACTAGTTCAAGATGAGATTTGGGTGCGGACACAGCCACACCATATCATCTCCTACCAACAAATTTTTCAGACCATATCCCAGTTGTTAAGTGATGCATGACTATATTTAGAGCACTAAAAATTTTTGATGGAGGTGGATTGTGAGATGAATGTTGGCTGTGAAAAATCAACCCTGGCTTCTTACAATGGAATTGTGTCATAGTTGCATGTAATTTATATGAATTAAAAGAAGTGGGCTCAATAAGATACAGCTGAGATACATAGACCGTCAAGTTGATTGAAATATTGTGATTGTTCTGCTCTTCTTCTCAATGAGTCTATTCACAGAATGACCTCAGGATGAGAGATTTAAATTTGCTGTTCCTTACTCCTTGTTAGTTTCTACTTTTCATGCATAGAGCTTCATGGAATATAAATTCTGGTGTTGTAAAATACAAAGCTTTCATAAAATGTTGTCATTGAATGGTAACAGGTGTTCATTTAAAGAAACTATATTCTGGCTGGGCGTGGTGGCCCGTGCCTGTAATTCTGGTTCTTTGGGCAGCTGAGACGTGGATTTCTTGAGGCCAGAAGTTTGAGACCAGACTGGCCAACATAGTAAGATCCTGTGTCAAAAAAAACAAAAACGAAAATTAGCCCCGCATGGTGATGTGGACCTGTAGTCCCAGTATATTAATCAGGAAAGCTGAGGTGGGAGGGTCACTTGAACCCAAGAACTCAGGGTTATAGTGAGCCATGGTTGTGCTTACTGCACTCCAGCATGGATAACAGAGTGAGGCCCTGACTCTAAAGAAAATAAAAAAGTCTACGTTCTTTTACCAAAGATAGAAAACTGTCCTGGGTTTAACTATGTTGAGAGATGACAGTGTGTCAGTCTCCAGTGTAATACCTTTCTAAGGAATGTTTGAGAGTAATTTTATTATTTTTGATACTTTATGGATTAAAGAATCTACATTATAGTTCATTCATCTATTAAACATTTAATCAACAACTTCTGTGGGCTAAACCTCAGAAGATTCCTAAGTAAGGCAAACAGTGTGTTCCTTTGATGAGTGACTAACTTGGGAGATAGACAAGAGAATACATGTATACACCATAGTGACATGGTTGCTCTTATGCTACTGGTTGCTATGGATGGAGAAAAAGAGCACTTTAATGAATCTGAAGGACAGAGGAAAGGAAGGCGAAGGGTGCCAGAGTAGGAAACTCTTCTTAAAGTGATTGCTAAGCTAAGACTTAAGAATGATTATATCACTAAAATTGGAAAGGAGAGCCTTCCTACACAGGTAAATTGGCATGTGTAGAGTACTTAGGAGCAGACAGGTTCCCTTATCCCCTGAATACAGCACAGTATGGATAATGCATAGAGTTCTGCAGAAGAAAGCCAGAGAGTCTGCATAGGTAGTCAGTCACATTAAGATAGATCTTCACTCAAGTCATTTAGATTTTATTCTGAAGGCAGTGGAGCATCATGGGAGAATTTCTTTGGGGAAATGTTTAGAAAGAACTTAGCACTATAAGGCTTGAAGTGGAAAGGACAAAAGTGGAAGCAAGAAAAGTACTTGGGAGGCTGCTGCAGTTAGGTTTTCAGTAATTCAATTATGATAAGGTTGCTGGGCACAGTGGCTCACACGTGTAATCCCAACACTTTAGGAGGCCAAGGTGTCTGGATCACCTGAGGTCGGGAGTTTGAGACCAGCCTGACCAACATGGAGAAACCCCATCTCTACTGAACATACAAAATTAGTTGGGCCTGGTGGTGCATGCCTGTAATCCCAGCTACTTGGGAGGCTGAGGCAGGAGAGTCCCTTGAACCCAGGAGGTAGAGGTTGCAGTGAGCCTAGATCACACCATTACACTCCATCCTGGGCAACAAGAGCGAAACTCTGTCTCAAAAAAAAAAAAAAAAAGATAAGGTTATTAATTGAGGCAGTGTTAGTGGGAAGGAATCAACTTCTAGTAATATTTAGGTATTAGAATCACCAGGATTTACAAATAAATACACAGAGAAGTATCAGTATCATATGATTTTCTGTTTGCTGCTTGGGGAATTGTGGGTACTGGAGTATTTATAAAAATAGAAAACACAAGAAGAATAATGAGTTCTTAAGCAAATCATGCTGTATCTGAGGCACCTAAGTGTGGCTGCCAAGGAGGTGGGGAGAGTTAATTCAGAGAAACAGATAGGCATCATGAGCAATGCCAAAACTCAGGAAGTGAAGAAATATCCCATGTGAGGAAAGTACATTGGAAAGTATGTACAGTTAGAATATCAGTGGCCAAGAATGGTGCCGGGAAATGCCACCATAAGACATGCTGTAGACACATCTGTAGATGCAGTGTGACTTTAGTGCACAGATGTAGATGCAGAGAGCAGCCTAAGGAGGATTCTGGGCAGGAGGAGCCAGATGAGAGAAGCCTTAGAAGCTAAGGAGAGATTAGGTACAACAGAGTATATTAAATCCTACGATGGAACAGAATTGCCCATTGGTTCCTAGGGAGACTACCAGGGATTCTTCCTTTTCTGGGTTGGAGCAAGGTATGCACCTTGGCTATAGTACAGGATGTGTAAGTTGCTTTGGAGCGCAGTAGAACAAGGTTGTAAGAGTGAGTTCAGCGCAAGTTTGGTGGGGCACTTGTAGAATTAATTATAAAATCTCTGTAATAATGAGACCAGTCATACTGCTAATATATCTAAGCAGCTCCCTTTTTACTCCTTAAATGTTACTAAATTTACATGAGACGCAGAAAAATATCCTGGGGGTATAAAGGAGACAAAATTTACTAAGGAGGTGTTTTTATTTCCTTTCGTTTAGGAAGTCTCTGCTTAGGACTTGTTTCCAAAATCTTACTCATAGCTTCATTTATTTCAGGCTTATAAGTTGGACCTCTGCAAATCTCCCTCAAGGCTGAAATGTACTGAAGTTAAAGATTCATTAGGGGAGTAAAGGAAAATCATCATGTAGAAATGCTATTCATCTGATAAATTCTTCACATTCCTCTATTTTCTTTATGTAGGTTGTAATGAACCTAACAGTTTCAGTTATGTACTACTATCTTTGTCCATACTTAGTTGATTGTAAACTCTATATTTTCTTTGAAAACATGTATTTGATTTTTTTGCAGTATGGCTTTCAGTTTCATGCCATTCTTGAGATTCTCATGCTTATTTAGATTTCTCATTTGGCTGGCATTTTGTTATCAGTGAACCAAAATAATCTCATTTTAAATTCATGTAAGACAAAGGCACCGGTAGTCAGCATTCTAGTTCACTTTACTGATTTATGGAGGTGTGATTTGGGTAATTTTAAATTAACTATCATTTCATATTTATAGTGATGATTTTTTAAATTTTATAGTTTTCAGTTACATAAACATCTTTATTGTTAGGTGTCTGACAAGGTAATTTCTTTGCCATTTTAGTTATTAATATATTATGTAGGCTATATCAGAATTCTGTCTTTAACCCAATGCTTTTTCAGAATTCCCAAGTCAAGAAGGATGCATTGCAGTATTTACATTAGCATCTAAAGTTCAAGGCAATATAAAGTTGTGAAACAGTTCTAGTATATAATTTTACGGTATTTCAACAGAATTTTAAAAAATGAGTTTTAAAACCAGTATCTCACTGGATTGAATGTAATTGAATGCATTGAATATAGTTATTAGGAGACTTGACAAGCCTCAGCATTTTAGATGCTTGCTTACAAATCTAAAATCTCAGATCAAGTGGCTGGAATTGCAGGGGCCTACCAGGCATCTGTCTGTTTATGTGGTTCCTTTCTGTGTGGTTATGGCAGAGCATGGCCATTTCAGGGTAGTCAAACTTCTTACACAAAGGCTGGCTTACCACAGAGTATTTCAAGGGAGGGAAAACAGAGGATGCAACATATGTGCAATTGGAAAACCTGAGGGGGGTAAAAACAACAGTGACACAAAACAATATTTAAATATGAAAAACTATAAACACATAGTTACAGGCCTTTGTGTTCTGCATTTTTCACTTACAATTCTTTTAAAATTTATAGATATTGCATATATCAGTAGTTTGCTTCTTTTCATGGCTTTGATCCATTGTGTAATGTACTGTCATGTGTTTATATAGGTGCCACTGTGGATAGATGTTTGGGTTCTTTGCAGTTTGGGCCTATTGGAAAAAAAGCTCGTGAATATTCCAGTACAAACCTGTGTGTGAATATTTATTTTTAACCTTCTGGGGTAGATACATAGAAATGGAATTTCTGTGTCATTTGTTATGTTCAACTTCATTAAAAACTCCAAACTCTTTTCAAAATCAGCTGTTCTATTTTGCATTCCCAGGATGTTACTTGACAATATTACCACACTTGGCCTGGTAGTCTTTTAAAATTTTCTACTCATTCTAGTGGATGTTTAGTGGTATTTTATAGCTTTAATTTGAATTTCTCAAATAACTAATGATATTGAACTGCATTTCTTGTTCTGATTTGCCAGTTACACATCATCTTTTTTGAAGTATCTGTTAAAATCTTTGGTCTATTTTTAAAATTAGGTTGCTGTCTTCTTAATATTGAGTTGTCAGGTATCTTTATCTATTTCATGTAAGTGCTTTATCGTATATGTGTTTTATAAATACTTTCTCCCATTTTATAGTTTGTCTTTTCATTTCATAATGGGGAATTTTTCCAAAATATATTTTTGTTGTAATCTATTATAATCAGTATTTTAATGCGTAGTTTGCATTCAGTAAAATTAATTTTTACTGTACAATTTAGTGAGTTTTGACACTCTTATGAAGCAGTTTCCCATCATCACAGTCATGATGTAGAATGTTCTATCACAAAACAGCCTCGCATGTTTCTTTATAGTGGATTCTCTCCCATGACTCTCACCCTCAAAACCACTGATAGGCTTTCAATCAGTACCTTTTGAAGGGCAGACTTTTATATTAGAGGAAACACAGTTTATCAATAATTTTCTCTTATGATTTATACATTTTGTTTTTAAAACATCTTTTTCTAACCCAAGTTAAGATTTTTTTCTGAAGTCGAAGCTAGATCTGTGGGGTGACAGCAGGTTGGGGAGATTTTCTTTTATGCTTTCTTCCAGAAATGTTAATAGTTTCAGCTCTTGCATTTGGGCCTATGATCCATTTCAAGTTAATTTTAATGTATACTGCTATATAAGGGTCATGTTTCATTTGTTTCTTGCAAAGGGATATCTAATTGTTCCAGCATATTTGTTGAAAAGACTGTCTTTCTCCCATTGAATGTCCTTGATACCTTTGTCAAAAATCAGTCATATATGTGTGGGTCAGTTTTGGACTGCTTTCTATTGCATTGGACTATATCCTGAAACCTATACCACACTGTCTTCACTATACCATATACTTGCTTTAGAAAAAGTGTTAAAATTAGGCAGCTTGAATCTTTCAATTTTGTTTTTCTTTTTCAAAATTGGTTTGGCTCTCTGATTTCCTTTGCATTAAATTATAGAATAAGCTTGTTGAATTCTTTATTGTGATTGTGTTAATTCTGTTGATCAATTTGGGGAGAATTGACAGTTTCACAGTGTTGTCTTCTGATTCATAAGCATGGCATATATTTTCCTATTAAGTTTTTCATTTCTTTCAACAGTATTATGTAGTTTTTAGTGTACAGGTCTGAAACATTTTCAAAATTTATAAATTAAAAAAAATTTTAAAACTTTTTAAATATATAAATTTAAAAAATTTTTAAATGTATCCTTAGGAATACTTTATAATTATTTTATGTTTTTATTATAAATGGTTTATCAGTCGTTGTTAAAAATTTCAGTTTGTAATTGTTTCTTGCTAATATGTAGACATAAAGTTGATGTTTACTTATAGCTGTGTTAAACTCATTTATTAGTTCTAGTAGTCTTTTGTTGTAAATATATTGGATTTCCCTGTGTAGATGATCATGTCAGGTGAGAACAAAGACAGTTTTACTCCTCTTTTCTAGTATGTGTACATTTCCTTGCCTTATTAAGCTATTCAGAAACTTTAGAACAGTGTTAAAGAGCAGGATAAGAGCAAATATCCTTGCTTTATACCTAATTTTAGGGCAAAAGCATTCATACTGTCAACATTAACTATGTTGTTTGCTGTAGATTTTTCATAGGTGCTCTTTATTAAATTGAAGAAGTTCTATTCATAATTGCTGAGTTTATCATCTTAAATAATCTTAGACTGATTAGTTCTGCTTCTTTGCTCTGTTCTTATGGTGGTAGCTTTAGGGTTTAGAATACGTATCTTTTCTCATCACAGTAGACTTTCAAACAGTATGCTGTCACTTTACTTGTAAGAACCTCACAACAGCATACATCTATTTTCTGTCTGAACCTTAAAAGGCATACATCTGTTCCCCTACTTTCTGTCTTTGGTGCGGTTGTTCTCAGACATTTTACTTCAACATATGTGTTGACCTTCACAATACACTGTTTTTGCTTTAAGCAATTACCTTTAAAAAATTTTGTAATAAGAAAAAATGTTTTATATTCATAAAGTAATATTTTTAAGTGCTCTCTTTTTCTTCTTGTAGGTATACATTTTCATCTATTACATTTTCTTTTTGCATAAAAACTTCCTTTAGCGTTTGTTTTTTAGTGCAGGTCTGACAGCCATAGCTCTTCTTAACTTTTGTGTAAGAAAATCTGCATTTTGTTTTAAGATGTCTCCTTTTCTTTAAAACAGTTTTACTGAGTGTAATAAATTATAAATAATTTGCACATATTTAAAGTGTACAGTTTGATAACTTTTGACCCATGAAATCATCACAATAAAAATAATGAACATATATGTTGTCCCCACAAGTGTTCTCCTATGCAGGAGATTTTAGGATGAAAGGTACATTTGAACTAAATCTTAAAGGATAAATACGTTCTCCAAATAAGGTTCCTTCATTCACTCAAGAATATTTATTAAATGCTTACTGTGTCACATAGAGTTTGCTAAGATGAATCAAACAGTCATGATTTCTAGAAGGAGATGCATATTATAATAAAGCAAACCCAATAAAATATAGCAACAAACAGAGTGCTGTTTTATGAGAGAGAATAATGGAGAACCTACTATGAATTCAATTATCTCTTTCAGGAAGTAGCATTAGATTGAGATTTGAAGGGTATGTGGGAAGGAACTTACCCTGCTCTGATGAGAGAACCCTGTTGAGAATGAGGCATTAGCACACAGCTGTAGATGCAGTAATCTTTCTGCAAGGATGGGTTGAATACCTGTCTACTTCTAGAACCTGGGAAGACAGCTGCACTCTAGTGCACTTCCTGTTAGGCTATTATGAAAGAGAGTTCTGGAGAAAATTGCTTCTTAATAGAATGATGAAATACACTTATATATTTAGTAGTTTCAGATAATGCATTTACATTACTGTATTCCTACAGCATGGCTAAGCTTAACAACAATTTTAAAAAAAGCTAGTCTTTTTTTATTAAAGAAGTTAACTTGATAAGCTCCCTACTTTAGCAGCAAATAACTCACTTTCCTTTTTGAACAATGACAAGATTATTCAACTATTATGTGTGATTTTTAATACTTCTAATGAAAATATTTTACCTCAAAAGCCTTGACTGATTTTCCTTATAAATAAGTTTTTGAGAGGTATTTCTGAATTTAATTTTATTTTTTGCAATACATATTTATGAAGAATATGTTATGTGTCATATACTAGGCATGGTCCTGAAGATGCAAACATATAGTGTACTTTCATAATTTTCTCATTTTCCTATGCCTTTGCCAAGAAAAAATAGTAGAGCATTAAATTTATAAGCAGGAATCAGTACATTAATCATTAGTACATTTATTTGAAACCTTTGAATAATTTTTTCTGTTACAAAAGTGATAATATACGTTTATTGCAGAGAACTTCAAGAAGCCAAAAAAATTATTTTAATTCTGTCACAAAGTACTTTCATTGAATGCTACTGTCTTCGAGGCAGTCACTGTGCTGTGTCCTTAGCATACTACATGAGCAAGACAGAAAGTCTCTGCATTTAACAATAGCATAGGCCTGGCTCAGTGGCTTATGCCCAGCACTTTGGGAGGCCAAGGCAGGAGGATCACTTGAACCCAAGACCAGCCTCAGCAAATAGGGAGACCCTGTATCTAGCAAAATAGTTAATAAGCCGGGTGTGGTTGCCAGTGCCTGTGTTCCCAGCTACTCGAGAGACTGAGGTGGGAAGATTGCGTGAGCCCCAGAGGTTGAGGCTGTAGTGAGCCATCATCGTGCCACTGCATTTTAGCCTTGGCAACAAAGTGAGACCCTGTCACCAAAAAAAAAAACCAAAAACAAAAAAAGCATAATACTCTGGGGAATTAATATTAAATAATTAGAAGTAATTTTTGAGATATAAAACAGAAGATAAAAACCATTCTAAATCTTACCATCTAGAAATAATTGCTATTACCATGTTAATATATTTTCCTCTTTTTATACCGTACACATATTTTCAATTTTATTAGTATTTTAGAATACATACTTGTTGCCTATTATGTTGATACACTTTATTAAAACCTCTCGGCCGGGCGCGGTGGCTCAAGCCTGTAATCCCAGCACTTTGGGAGGCCGAGGTGGGTGGATCACGAGGTCAAGAGATCGAGACCATCCTGGTCAACATGGTGAAACCCTGTCTCTACTAAAAATACAAAAAAAAAAAAAATTAGCTGGGCATGGTGGCGCGTGCCTGTAATCCCAGCTACTCAGGAGGCTGAGGCAGGAGAATTGCCTGAACCCAGGAGGCAGAGGTTGCGGTGAGCCGAGATCGTGCCATTGCACTCCAGCCTGGGTAACAAGAGCGAAACTCCGCCTAAAAAAAAAAAAAACAAAAAACCTCTCAAATCATTGAATATTTAGTTTGTTTTCATTTTTAAGTATAATTTACATATAATAAACTCATTTTAAGTATATGATTAGATGACTTCTGATGACAAACGTATGCATGTAGCCTCCATCACAATAAAAATATAGAACATTCTCATTGCTTCAAAAGTTCTTCCATGCCTCTTTGCAGTCAGTCTTTCCTATACCCATAGTGCTTCCACACGTGGCCCTAGGCAACCATTGATCTGCTTTCAGACACTAAAGATTTGATTCATCTTTTCTAAAATGTCACAGAAATGAACTCAAACAATATATACTTTCTTGTATCTGCTTCTTTCATTCTACGTAATGTTTTGGAGATTATTAACTTCGTTGAATTTCTCAGTCATTTATTCTTTTTATTAAGTCATCATCCATGGCACACCTCTACCACCATTTGTTAATCTCTCCCACTGGTGATGTACATTTGGATTAATCCCAGTCATTGTCTAATATGAGTAAAGTTCACAGGCCTGTTTCTTTTCTCTTTAATTAACACTGAATATGATTAGTGGGTTTATGATAAGCCTATGCTTACATTTTACAAAAATTCAAAACTTTTCAAACATAGGTTGTGTCATTTTCCATTCTGATCATCAGTGTAATGAGAATTTTAGGTGTTCTGCGTCCTCGCTAATGCTTGCTGTGGTCAATGTTTTTCATTTTTGTCATTCTAACGAGTGTATAGAGATAGGTTACTGTGGTTCTAAATTGCATTTCTCTGATGACTAATGATAGTAAATGTCTTTACTCCTACGTTTGGCCATTTGCATATACTTTATATGACCTGTCTATTCAAATATTATTCAGCTGATCTTCTTACTGAATTATAAGAGTTCTTTGAATGTTCTGGTTACAAATAGTTTGCTAAATATTTGTATTACAAATGGTTTCTTCTAGACTGTAGCTTGCCTTTTCATTTTCTCAGTGATGGCTTTTGAGGAACAGAAGTTTTTAATTTTGATGTCTTATTTATCAGTTGTTGCTTTTTATGGTTTTCACTTTTTTGTGTACTTCCTTAGAAATTTTTGTATACTCTAGGTCACACATCTTTCTCCTATTTCTTATGTGCCACATGCTATAAAACAAGTTTCTGTAACAGTGAACCATATGATGGTTCCGTAAGATTATAATGTAGTTGAAAAATTCCTAGTGCCTAGTGACGTAAATGCTGCAAGTCAAACAGCAGTGCATTACTCACATGTTTTCGTGACGCTACTGTAAGCAAACCTGTGCTGCCCATTGTATAGAAATATAGCACATGCAGTTATATACAATACGTAATACTTGATAGTACATGACTGTGTTATTTATGTATTTTATATATTATATTTTTCATTGTTTTTTATAAAGTGTATTTTTTTGTTTTTTTTTTAAAAAAAGGTAACTGTAAAACAGCCTCGGGTGGGTCCTTCAGGAGATACTCTTAAAGAAGGCATTGTTAGCATAGGAGGTGACAACTCAATGCCTGTAATTGCTCTTAAAGACTTTTCGGTGGGACAGGATGTGGAGGTAGAAGACAGTGATATTGATGATCCTGATTCTGTGTAGGCTTAGGCGAATTATGTGCTGTGTTTTGATTTTTAACCAAAACTTGAAAAAGTTAAAAAAATTAAAATAGAAAAATGTTTATGGAGTAAGGCTGTAAAGAAACAATATTTTTGTATAGCTGTATAATGTGTTTGTGTTTTAAATTGTTTTAAAAGAGTCAAGGTGTTTTAAAAAACTTAAAAGTTTATAAAGTAAAAAAGTTATCAAAAGCTAAGGTTAACTCATTACTGAAGAAAGAAAAATACTTTTTAATAAATGATTTTATACAGTATATAGTGTTCATAAAGGCTACAGTAATCACCTATGCCTTCAGTCACCTAGTGACTCCGTCAAAGCAGCTCCCAGTCCTGCAAGTTTCATTCATGGCATTGTAAGTGCCATAGGCAGGTGTATCATTTTTAAATCTTCTGTATCATATTTTTACTGTATTTTTTCTAGATGTGTTTAGATACACGTGCCTAGAGTATTGAGTACAGTAACATGCTGTACAGGTTTGTATCTAGAAGTAGTAGGCTGTGCCATGTTATGTAAGTCAACTCTGATGACACTGTGATGAAATTGTCTAATTACGCATTTCTCAGAATGTATTCCTGTCATTAAGCAGTACACGTGACTGTATTTTCTTCTAAAACTTTTAAAGTTGTACCTATTACACGTATAGGTCTGTGATCCGTTTTAAGTTAATTTTTATGTATGCTGTGAGCTAAGAGTTGAGGTTCATTTTTTGTCTCCATATAGACATCTGGCTCTTTCACTATCTTTCATTGAAAAGGCTGTCCTTTAGTCAGATATGGTGGCTTATACTTATAATCCCAGCACTTTGGGAGGCTGAGGCAGGAAGATCACTTGTGTCCAGGAGTTTGAGATGAGCCTGGGAAACAGGGCAAGACCCTGTCTCTACAAAATAAAAATTTTTTAAAAATGTCCAGTGATGGTGGCCCAAGGCAGAATTGGGAGCATCGCTTGAGCCCAAGAGGTTGATGCTGCAGTGATCCATGTTTGTATCACCGTACTGCAGACTGGACAACACAGCAAGACCCTGTCTCAGAAAAAAAGCCTGTTTTTGGCCTGATTGTATGACTTCGGTACCTTTGTTGAAAATCAGTTTGTCATACATGTGTGGACCTATTTCTGAACTGTCAATTGTGATTCATTGATCTTTGAGTCTCTCTTTACATCAGTACCATGCTAACTTGATAACTGTAGCTTTGGGAGTATATTTTGAAATAGACAAACTTTGTTTTTTATTTGTTTGTTTGTTTTCAGAATTATTTTGACTCTTCTGTGTCCTCTGCATTTTCATATAAATTTATTATCATCATGTTAATTTTTACAAAAAAGCCTGCTGTAACTTTGATTATTATTGCATTTAATCTGTAGTTCTATTTAAGAATAGTGAGTCTTCTAATCTGCGAACACACACTGTTTGCCTGTGGATATATCTAATGTCTATTGAAACACTGTAGTTTTAGTGTATAGGTTTGTACAACTTTTCATTTTTTCTTTGTATATTCCCATTTTTTCCTATTTACAGTTGTTTGTTAGCATATCAGAATACAGTTGATTTCTGTGTATTGACCTTGTATTCCATGACCTTCCTAAGCTCACTCATTAGTTCTAAAAACCCTTTTTCTAAATTTCTTTGAAATGTTTATGTAGATAGTCTTGCTTTTTGTGAATAATGGTAGTTTTGCTTTCAATTTTGTTTGTATGGCATTTATATGTCTGTCTGTTTAATTGTTTGTTTGTCTATGCCTCTTTCATTGCCTATGACTGCTAGTACAGGGTTGAATAGAAGTAGCGAATATTGTTTTTGTTTACTGTCTTGAAAAAAATTCAGTCTTAAGTGTGATGTTATTCATGTTTTTCATATATACCTTTTATCAGGTTAAGTTCTCTCCTGTTCCTAGAAGATTTTGCCATCAGTGGACATTGACTTTTCTTTAAAGGTTTCTGTGCCTCCATTGAGATGATCATATGGTTATTTATTTATTTAGACACAGAGTCTCATTCTGTCACCTAGGCTGGAGTACGGTGGCATGATCTCAGCTCACTGCAGCCTCCACATCCCAGGTTTAAGCGATTCTCCTGCCTCAGCCTCTCAACAGCTGGGACTACAGGTGCCTACCCCACACCTGGCTAATTTTTGTATTTTTAGTAGAGATAGGGTTTCACCTCGTTGGCCAGGCTTGTCTTGAACTCCTAACCCCAAGTGATCCACCTGCCTAGGCCTCCCAAAGTGCTGGGATTACAGACATGAGCTACCACCCCAGCTTCCTTTTTAGCTTGTACATTTGATAAATTACATTGATTTTTAAATGTTAAGCCAGTCTTTCATTCTTGAGATTAGCCATCTTTTATTCATAATGTATTGTCATCTTTATATATTGTTGGACTTGAATTAGTGAAGTTTTGTTAAGATTTTACATCTATGATTATGAGGGATATTGATTTGTACTCATCTTTTCATGTAATAGATTTCTGTCTGGTTTTGTATTATGGCAATGCTAGCCTCATGCATTGTGTTAACAAGTGTTCTCTTTCTGGAAGTGTTTATGTAAATTTGTAATTATTTCTTCTTTAAAGAGGTGGTGGAATTCATCAGTAACTTTTTGGGAGCTCCAGTTTTCATTGTGGGTTGATTGTTAACTATAAACTCGTATTTAACTTTTCTCATTTTGTGTTCAACTTGGATTATACCATTTCACATGTATCCTAAGATCCTTTCACTGGTACATTTTATTTTCTCCTTGAAGCCTTTGTGCTGTTGATACAATACATTTTACATTTGTTTGTGTTTTAAATGCCACCATGCATTATTATTTTTGCTTTAAAAAAGGAAGAAAAATTAATTTCTGTTCTCCGACATTGTTACCATTTTCAGTCTTTTCTTTCCCTTGGGTAGGTCCTGTTTTCCATGTGGTGTCATTTTCCTTTATTCTGAAACATTTTCTTCAACAGTTTCTAGTTCATTGTCTCTGGTGGTGAATTCTCTAACATTCTACCTGTCTGATAAAAGCTTTGTTTTCCTCTCATGTTTGGAAATATATTTTAGCTATATATAAAATTCTAATCTGCCATTTTTACATTTCATTACTACAGAGATGTCACTCTGCTTTCTTCTGGCTTACATAGTTTCTGTCAAGAAGTATGCTTTGTTGCTTTGTGCTTCATGTGCCTTTCTCTCTCTGGTTGCTGTTCAGTTTTTCTCTTTATTACTTTCTTTCAGCTGTTGATGATGATGTGCCTTGGTATGGTTTCCTTCACGGTTCTTTTGCTTATGATGTTTTAAGCCTTGTGGATCTGTAAGCATATAGTTTTCATTCAATTTGGAAAATTTTTGAACATTGTTCTTTAAGTATTTTTGTTCATTTCTGTTGTTCCATCCTGAGAATCGAGTTATATACATATTAGACATCTTTATGTTATATACAACTGTTTACTAATGCTCTCTTCATTTCTTTTAGTCTTTAATTTTGGATTTTTCCCCTGTGTCTTTAAGTTTAATAATACTTTCTTCTCCGTTGTCTACTACCATCTAGTATATTTTTTATCTCAGACATTTACATCTCTTGAAGTTTGATTTGGGACTTTTGTTTTTGCATCTTCATCTTATTGTGCTTCCCTCTACCTTTTGAACTTCTGTATTTTCAACAGATATTTTGTTATGCTATTCTTCTAATTATATCTTCTGTGTCATTTTCTCAGCCTGTTTCTATTCATTGATTATTCTCCTGATTATAGGTTATTATTTTCCTGTTTCATTTTATGCCTGGTAATTTTTTATTTGATGTCAGATACTGAATTTTACATTGTTTAATGCTGGAAATTTGGGGATTAAAAATATTTTTTGGCATTGTTCTTATGTATAAACAGTATGATCTATGATTGCTCACTTTTAAGCTTAGTGAGACTGATCTGGAATATCCTTTGCTCTAGCACCAACACTGCTGCACTATTGAGGCAGTGTTTTTTTTTTTTTTTTTTTTTTT
>NW_016107390.1:4134048-4205016 GCF_001604975.1 Cebus imitator
AAAAAAAAAAAAAAAAGTGTAAAAGTGTTCATATTTTTTCAGGCCCTCCCCAGCATCTGTTGTCTCCTGATTTTTTAACGATTGCCATTCTAATTGGTGTGAGGTGATATCTCACTGTGGTTTTGATTTGCATTTCTCTAATGACCAGTGATGATGAGCATGTTTTATATGTTTGTTGGCTGCATAAATGTCTTCATTTTAGAAGTATCTGTTCATATCCTTCATCCACTTTTTGATGTGTTTTTTTTCTTCTTGTAAATTTAAGTTCTTTGTAGATTCTGGATATTAGCCCTTTGTCAGATGGGTAGGTTACAAAAATTTTTTCCCATTCTGTTGGTTGCCGGTTTACTCTAATGACAGTTTGTTTTCCTGTGCAGAAGCTTTTAGGTTTAATTAGATCCCATTTGTCTATTTTGGCTTTTGTTGCCATTGCTTTTGGTGTTTTAGTCCTGAAATCCTTGCCCATACCTATGTCCTAAATGGTGTTGCCTAGGTTTTCTTCCAGCGTTTTTATGGCATTAGGTCTTATGTTTAAATCTTTAATCTACCTGGAGTTAATTTTTTTATAAGGTGTAAGAAAGGGATCCAGTTTCAGCTTTCTGCATATGGCTAGCCATTTTGCCCAACACATTTATTAAATAGGGAATCCTTTCCCTATTACTTATTTTTGTCACGCGTTTGTCAAAGATCAGATGATTGTAGATGTGTGACATTATTAGAGGCCTCTGTTCTGTTCCATTGGTCTATAGCTCTGTTTTGGTACCAATACCATGCTGTTTTGGTTACTGTGGCCTTGTAGTATAGTTTGAAGCAGGTGGTGTGATGCCTTCACCTTTGTTTTTGTTTGTTTTTTGTTTTTTGCTTAGGATTGTATTGGCTATGTAGGCTCTTTTTTGGTTCTATATGAAATTTAAGATTTTTTTTTTCCATTTCTGTGAAGAAAGTCAATGGTAGCTTGAAGGGTATAGCATTGAATCTATAAATTACTTTGGACAGTATAGCCATTGTCACAATGTTGATTCTTCCTCATCATGAGCACGGAAATGTTTTTCCATCTGTGTTTGTCCTCTCTTATTTCCTTGAGCAGTGTGGTTTGTAGTTCTCCTTGAAGAGGTCCTTCACATCCCTTGTTAGTTGTATTTCTAGGTATTTTATTCTCTTTGTAGCAATTGTGAATGGGAGTTCCCTCATGATTTGGCTCTCTGTCTGTTATTGGTGTATAGGAATGCTTGTGATTTTTGCACATTGATTTTGTATCCTGAGATGAAAGCTGAAGTTGCTTATCAGCTTAAGGAGATTTGGGGCTGAGATGATGGAGTCTTCTAATATACAATTGTGTTGTCTGCAGATAGAGACAATTTGACTTCCTCTTTTCCTAATTGAGTACCTTTATTTCTTTTTCTTGCCTGCTTGCCCTGGCCAGAACTTCCAATACTATGTTGAATAGGTATGGTAAGAGAAGGCATCCTTGTCTTGTGCTGGTTTTCAAAGAGAAAGCTTCTAGTTTTTGCCCATTCAGTATGATGTTGGCTGTGAGTTTGTCATAAATAGCTCTTATTATTTTGAGATACATTCCATCTATACGTAGTTTATTGAGAATTTTTAGCATAAAGAGCTGTTGAATTCTGTTGAAGGCCTTCTCTGCATGTATTGAGATAGTCTTGTGGTTTTTGTGTTTGGTTCTGTTTATGTGATGGATTATGTTTATAGATTTGTGTATGTTGAACCAACCTTGCATTCCAGGGATGAAGCCGGTTTGATCATGATGGATAAGCTTTTTGATGTGTTGTTGGATTTGGTTTGCCAGTATTTTATTGAGGATTTTCACATCAGTGTTCATCATGGATATTGGCCTGAAATTTTCTTTTTTAGTTGTCTCTGCCAGGTTTTGGTATCAGGATGATGTTGGTTTCATAAAGTGTGTTAGGGGGGATTCCCTGTTATTCTCTTGTTAGGAATAGTTTCAGAAGGAATGGTACCATCTCCTCTTTGTACCTCTGCTAGAATTCGGCTGTGAACCTGTCTGGTCCTGGACGTTTTTTGGTTGGTAGGCTGTTAATTGCTGCTTCAATTTCAGACCTTGTTATTGGTCTGTTCAGGGATTCAACTTGTTCCTGATTTGGCCTTGGGAAGGTGTAAGTGTCCAGGAATTTATCTGTTTCTTTTAGATTTACTGGTTTATTTGCATAGAGGTGTTTATAATATTATCTGATGGTAGTTTGTATTTCTGTGGGATTGGTGATGATATTTCCTTTATCATTTTTTATTGCATCTATTTGATTCTTCTCTTTTTTCTCCTTTATTAGTCTGGCCAGCAGTCTGTTTTGTTGATCTTTTCAAAAAACCAGCTCCTGGATTCACTGAGTTTTTGAAAGGTTTTTTTTTTTGTGTGTCTCTATCTCCTTCATTTCTGCTCTGATCTTAGTTAACTATTTCTTGTCTTCTGCTAGCTTTCGAATTAGTTTGATCTTGCTTCTCTAGTTCTTCTAATCATTACATTAGGGTGTTGATTTTAGATCTTTACTCTTTTCTCTCATGGGCATTTAGTCCTATAAATTTCCTTCTAGTCACTGCTTTAAATGTGTCCCAGAGATTCTGGTACATTGTGTCTTCGTTCTCATCAGTTTTGAAGAACATCTTTATTTCTGCCTTCATTATTTATCTAGTAGTTATTCAGGAGCAGGTTGTTCAGCTTCCATGTAGCTGTGCGGTTTTGAGTGAATTTTTTAAATCTTGAATTCTAATTTGATTGCACTGTGGTCTGAGAGACTGTTTGTTATTTAATGTCTCTCAGCTCTGTGTGGGCTCTAGGAACTATTATTACATATATATAGCTTTCCATTCCTTCTCTGCTTGTCCTCATAACGTTTAACCCTACACATGCATTGACTAGTATTCAACAGCAGACTCAACTGTGCATATTCTGTATAGGTTCCTCCTCACTAGTGTTCTGTCCTGCAAATGCCATCTACCTCATCATCCTCAAAATCTGATGTTTATCTTTTCAGCAATGAAACCCTTGAATTATGTTTGTGATTTTTTTTTCATGAATAATGTGTCAGATAGTACCCCCAGACAAAAGGAGGGTAATCATATGGCTCACCTCATTTGTTTCTGTTGTAATAGCCACCAGTATATAAATATGCTTACCTCACTTTCACTGACAATGCTATTTCTTCATGAATTTAAAATTGTCCCTTTTTAAGTTTTGTCTCTGTTGCATTGATTATTATAAGGGGACCTATGTTCATATACATTAATAATTTGTAGCCCTCTCAGGTTAATAGTACCTTTGTCTATTTCCATTTTTTTCTTTGTGTTTTATTCTTTTAATTTTTTTATATTAAGGATATGAACTTGGTCACATGTTATAAATATTTTATTTCTATTTTTGCTACTTTATGTGGCTAGTTCTACTGGATTTTCCTTTTATTCCATTTCTTTTTAATTTTTTTCAACTTTTAAATTCAGGAAGGTACATGTGCAGGTTTGTTACCTGGGTATCCACGGCCATGATGCTGAGGTTTGGTGTACAAATGATCCCATGACCAGGTACTGAGCAACAGTACCCATCAGTCTTTCAACTCTTTTTACCTCCTCCCTTCCTCTAGCAGTTTCTGGTTTCTATAGTTATCATATTTATGTCCATGAGTACCAATTGTTTTGCAGTATTTGATTTTCTGTTCCTGCCTTAAATCACTTGGGATAACAGCCTCCAGCTGCATCCATGTTGCCGCAAAGGACAGGATTTCATTCTTTTTTATGGTTGCATAGTATTCTATGGCATATATATGCCACATTTTCTTAATCCGGTGTGCCATTAATGGGCCCCTAGGCGCAGTCCATGTCTTTGCTGTTGCAAATAGTTCTGCAATGAACATGCAAGTGCATGTGTCTACTTGGTAGAACAATTTGTTTTTTTCTTTGGGTACACAGTAATGTGATTGCTGGGTGAAATGGTAGGTAGCTGTATTTTAAGTTTTTTGAAAAATCTCAAAATTGGTTTCCACAGTGACTGAACTAATGTACATTCCCAGCAACAGTGTTAAAAGCATTCCCTTTTCTCCACAGCCTTGCCAACATGTTACTGTCATATTAGACTAATTATTATTTGATGTTTTAATAACAGCCATTCTGACTGGTATGAGATGGTATTTCATTGTGGTTTTGATTTACATTTCCCTGAAGATTAATGATGTGCAGCATGTTTTGTTGTTGGTTGCTTCTATGTCTTCTTTTGAGAAATCTCTGTTCATGTCATTTGTTCATTTTTTATGGGGTTCCTTGTGTTTTGCTTGTTCAGTTGTTTTTCTTAAACATTTTGGATGTTAGATCTTGGTCAGATAGTTTGTGAATATTTTATCCCATTCTGTAGGTTGTCTGTTTACCCTGCTGATAGTTTCTTTTGCTGTACGGTGGTTCTTTAATTAGGTCTCACTTGTCAATTTTTGATTTTGTTCAATTGCTATTGAGGAACTTAGTCATACATTTTTTTTCCAAGGCCGATGTCTAGAATGGTGTTTCTTAGATTTTCTTCTAGAATTCTTATAGTTTGAGGTTTTACATTTAAATCTTTAATTCATATTGAGTTAATTTTTGCGTATGATAAAAAGCCTCTGCATATGGCTCGCCAGTCATTGAAGCACCATTTATTGAACCAGGAGTCCTTTCCCCATTGCTTATTTTTGTCAGCCTTGCCAAAGATTAGATGATTGTAGATGGTTGGCTTTATTTCTGGGTTCTGTATTCTGTTGCATTGGCCTTTGTGTCTGTTTTTGTATAATACCATGCTGTTTTGGTTACTGTAGCCTTATAGTTTGAAGTCAGGTAATATGATGCCTCCAGCTTTCTTCTTTTTGCTTAGGATTGCTTTGGCTATTCTGGCTATTTTTGGTTCCTTACGAATTTTAAGCATAGTTTTTTTTGTTTTTTCCCCAATTCTGTGAAAAATGATGTCGGTAGTTTGATAGGTATATCCTTGAATCTGTCGATTGCTTTGGGCAGGCAAATATGGCTACTTTAATGATACTGATTCTTCCAATCCATGAGCATGGAATGTTTTTCCGTTTGTTTGTGTCATCTATGATGTATTTGAACGATGTCTTGTAGTTCTCCTTGTAATGACCTTTTACCTTCTTGGTTAGATGTATTCCTGGTTATTTTATTTTTGTGTGGCTATTGTAAATGATTTGGCCCTCAGCTTGGATGTTATTGGTACATAGAAATGCCTACTGATTTTTGTACATTGATTTTCTCTCCTGAAGCCTTGCAAAAATCATTTATCAGTTCTAATAGCCTTTTGGTGGAGGCCTTAGGGTTTTCTGAGTATTGAATCACTATCATCAGTAAAGAGAGATAGTTAGATGATGATTTTTCCTATTTTGATGCCTTTTTCTTTCTTTCTTTTGCCTGATTTGCTCTGGCTAGCGCTTTCCAGTACTGTTGAAATAAGAGTGGTGAGAGTGGGCATCCATATCTTGTTCCAGTTCTCAAGGGGAATGCTTCCAGTTTTTGCCTGTTCATTATGATGTTGGCTGTGGGTTTGCCGTAGATGGTGCTTTTTATTTTGACGTATGTTCCTTTGATGCCTAATTTGTTCAGGGTTTTTATCATAAAGTGATACTGGAATTTATTGAAAGCTAATTTTGTTTATGTGGTGAATCACATTTATTGATTTGTATGTGTTGAACAACCTTGCGTCCCAGGAATGACACCTACTTGATCATGGTGAATTAACTTTTTTACGTGTTTCTCAATTCAGTTTGCTAGTATTTTGTTGAGGATTTTTACATCTCTGTTCATCAGGGATATTGGCCTGTAATTTTCTTTCTTCATTTTGTCTTTGCTTGGTTTTGGTATCAGGGTGTTGCTGGCTTTGTAGATTGATTTTTTTTTTTTTTTAATACTTTCAGTGGAATTTATACTAGCTCTTCTTTGTACCTAGCATAGAATTCAGCTGTGAATCCATCGTGCTCGGGACTTTTTTTGCTTGGTAGGTTTTTTATTACTGATTCAGTTTTGGAACTCGATATTGGTCTGTTCAGTGTTTCAATTTCTTCCTGATTCAGTCTTGGGAGATAGTGTGTTTCCAGGAATTTATTCATTTCCTCTAGATTTTCTTGTTCATATTTGTAGACTTGTAGCCTCTGAAGATCTTTTCGTATTTCTGTGGGATCAGTTTAACGTAATCTTTGTCGTTTCTGATTGTGGTTATTTGTATCTTCTCTCTTTTCCTTTGTTAATCTCACTAGCAGCCCAGCAGTCTTCTTTATCCTTTCAAAGAACCAACTTCTGGCTTCATCACTTCTTCGTGTGGATTTTTGGGTCTTAAGTTCATTTAATTCTTCTCTGATTTTAGTTACTTCTTTTCTTCTGCTAGCTTATGGGTTAGTTTGTTCTTGTTTTCCTGGTTCCTCTAGGTGTGATGTTAGGTTATTAATTTGAGATGTTTCTAACTTTTTGAGGTAGGTGTTTAGTGCTTTTAGCTTTCCTCTTAACACTGCTTTTGCTGTATCCCTGCAATTTTGGTGTGTTGTCTACCTATTTTCATTTATTTCAAAGATATTTTTATTTCTACCTTGATTTTGTTGTTTACCCAAAAGACATTCAGGAGCAAGTTGTTTAATTTTCATGTAATTGTGTGGTTTAAGATATCTTCTTGGTATTGATTTCTCTTTTCATTCCACTGTGGTCCAAGACTATGGTCAGTATGATTTCACTTTTTTTTAAAAAAATTTTTTGGGACTTTAAGGATGAGCATGTGGTCAGTTGAAGTATTTTTCCATGTGCACATGAGAATGTATATTCTGTGGCTGATGGGTGGAATATTCTATAGATGTTTTTCAGTTTCCATTGGTCAGGTGTGTTAAGTCCAGAATTTTGTCAATTTTCTGCCTCAGTGATCTCACTAATGCTAGTGGGGTGTTGAAGTCCCCCACTATTGTTGTGTTGCTGTGTATGTCTTTTTGTAAATCTAGAGGTACTTGTTTTATGACTCTGGGTGCTCCATTGTTGGGTGCATACATATATGTGAGATAGAGAGAGATGGAAGATACATATGTATATGTATATATACACACACACACACATACATGGAAAATATATACACATATGTGCAATAGTTAAGTCTTCTTGTTGAATTGAACCCTTTATCATTAAATAATACTCTTCTTTGTCCTCTTTTTTTTTTGCTGTTGTTTGTTTGAAGTCTGTTTTATCTGATTTAAGAATAGTGATTCCTGCCCTTTTTGGTTTTGGTTTTCCATTTGGATGGTAGATCTTTCTCAAACCTTTACTTTGAGCCCATGAGTATCATTATATATAAGATGGGTCTCTTGAAGATAGCCAGATGGACGAGTCTTGTTTCTATCATCATACCACTCTGTGCCTTTTAAGTGAGGTGTTTAGACCATTTACATTCAAAGCTAATACTGTTATGTAATGTTTTGATCCTATCATGAAGTTATTAGTTGGTTGCTTTATATTTTCTGGTGTGTGGTTACTTTATAGGGTCTGCGAGCTATATGTACTTGCATGTATTTTTGTAGTACTGTTTATTTTTCTTTCGTTTCCATATTTAGAACTCCCTTACGGATCTCTCATAAAGCTGGTCTAGTTGTAACAAATTTCCTTGTTTGTCTGAAAAAGATTTTACTTCTCCTTCACTTATGAAGCTTCGTTTGGCAGCATATCAAATTCTTGGTTGGCATCTTTTTTTTTCCTTTTTTTTTCTTAAGAATGCTAAAATTAGGCCCCTAATCTCTTGTAAAGTTTCTGCTGAGAAATCTACTGTTGGCCTGATGGCATTCCCTTTTATCTGCCCTTTTTCTCTAGCTGCCTTTCAGTTTTTTTTTTTTTTAATTTAATGTTGACATTGGACAGTCTGGTGACAATATGCCTTGCTGATGTTCATTTTGTATAGTAGCTCACAGTTGTACTCTGGATTTTTTGTACCTGGGTATCTACCCCCCTAACAGGATTGCTAAAGTTTTAAGTTATTCCCTCAAATATATTTTCCACATTGTTTACTTTTTATCTTTTAGGAATGCCCGTAATTCGTAGGTTCTATCACTTTCTGTAATCCCATATTTGTTGAAGACTTTGTTCATTTTTTAAAATTATTATTTTTTTTATTTTTGTCTGACTGAATTAGTTTGAAATACTGTTCTTCAGGCTCTGCAAGTCTTTCTTCTGCTCGGTCCAGTCTATTGTTAAAGCTTCTAGTTGTATTTTGAAATTCCTTATGTGAATTTTTCAATTCCAGAAACTGATTGATTTCTCTTAAAGATGCCTATTTCTTCCTTCATTTCCTGGATTTATAAGTATTTTTGTGTTGATTTTCAACCTTGTCTTGGATCTCATTGTGCTTACTTTTAATTTATACTTTGAATTCTTTATCTGTCATTTCTGAGTTTCCATTTTGGTTACTGACCATTTCTGGAGAACTAGTGTGATTCTTCGGTGGTATCACTACATTCAGATTTTTCGTAGTGCTAGAATTCTTACACTGCTTTTTTCTTATCTGGAGACCCTAACATTTGTAACTTCTGTAATTATTTTCATGTGGGTAGGATTTTTTCTTTTTCTTTCTTTTCCTATAACATTGCTGTATTTTTTTTTTCCTTTCCCTTTTCTTCCCCTCCCCATGGGGTGCGACTATGGCGAATTCTGGGTAGGATATTTGACTTTGTTTCTTTAGCCCTTTGTTCTTTTGGCCAATTTTATATTGGGCTGTGGCATTTGACCTACAAGCCTGTAGATGGCGCTTGTAGGTAAGAGCCAGCTGCGGCCAACATGGCTTAGTGTATATCTTGATACTTGTTTACTTGCAGAAGCTCATTGTTGCCATAGGCAATGGCCAGTTCATGGAATGTACACTGCTCACTGCTCAGCCCCAGGGTCGGAGGATTGGCAGAGGGCAGGAATGGCAGGGCCAGACCTGACAGGTCCACCTACAGGTCCCTTGATGACAGGTACAGGCACTAGTGCCAAAGGTGCCAAGGGAGAATGGGGTGAGTGGCCACCAAGGGCTCAGAGATGTGCCTAGTTGTATAGCTGGGAAACTTCTTCAGCCCCAAGTTCTCTGCATAGGGATGGGGGATGGTCGATGGTCTAAATATCTAGTCCAGGAAAGTAGGTGCTCAAGATGCCTAGAACATGGAGCAGAGACACCTCCTGCACCAAGATTTCTGCATAGGAGGGGTGGGGTGACTCAAACTCCAGAAGCAGGTAAGGAGGTGCTCCAGATGCCTAGAGATCTGCCTGGGTATGGAGCAGAGAGAGCTCTGCTTCACCACAAACTATGTCCAGGAGGAGTGCAGTGGCTCAGACTTGTGAACTAGGCAAATGGGTACTCTGAATGCTAGAGATGGAGTAGAAAGGGCCCCACTGCACCATGATCTCAGGAGAACAGAATGGGGTACCTAGCAATGGCACATGCAGATCCGTTCCAGGTTGCCACGCTGGTCATGGCTGCAAGTTCTGCAGCCCTGGAGAAAATGCAGCTGTAGCAGCTCTTCTGCTGCCCCAGGCTGACAATAGGGGAAAGCACAATTCTAGCCCTGTTGTTGGGGCATTTTCCACGATTTTAGCTGTGAACCCCCTGTCCCACTCCAGAGCAGGTGTTTTAATCTCTGGTCCAAGACTAACATGCTTGTGCAGCCACACTGCTGGGTCACCAAGGAATGGCTGACTTTTTATGTGCTCAGATTAAAAACATTGTCCTGCTCTCTTTCTCCGGTCTGGGAAAATGCCTGCAGCTTTTCCTTCACCGTGACTCCAAGCCACTCCCCAAGTTACCTCAAGTATTGGGAGAAACAAAGTGCTGTCCTTGGCCTGGGTTGCTTGGATCCCTAGTTGAAGGGTGAGTCACAGAGGGAGGCTCCCTGCCTCTCTCACACCCTGGGACTTCACTTTTATCAGCTGGATCCTGTCACTGGCGCTGTTGGCTGGCCTTCTGGGATCTGGGGTATACTTCATGATTCTGGTAGATTCCTGTTTTCCTTCTTGCATTAGTGTTCACAGAGTTGATCTTTATCTACTCTCTTGCTATGTCCAAGTGGCTGAGACATGCAGAAAGCCTCTAATCCACTGTCTTGAGGAAAAGCGAAAAGTCTGTTTCTTCCATTTCTTGTATGCTTAGAAAATTCTTCTCCATCTTAAGACTAGTTATGTACTTATACATATTTTGTATTTTTTAAATTTTACATTTGACTAATACATATGAATTTTATTTTATGATGGGAAAATTAAATTTTATGCTTCTTCAGAGTTGATTATTGTGGCACTATTTATTAAATAGTCATGTTCCCATATACCTTATCATATATTGTCATGTTTAAGTATTCTGTGTTAAATTTTTATAACTTAAAAAAACCTATCCTTGCTTCATTATTTGGTCTTTTAATTTGTATGCCTATTCCATATGAATTGTAGTTATATAATACCTCAATTTCTTCAGGCAGACAATTTTTCATGAAGGCACTATTTAATATGTTGCACCAAAAACCCTCTGGTTCAGTAATACCTTGGCTCGTCTCATTCATTTTATTTCTAAAGGAATGGTGTATTATTTCTACCTTCAGATTCTCTTTTCAGCCTACCTAAATATGACAACTTATCTTTGAAAGGTAAAATATGACCTAATTCCTAAGTCCCATCAAATGCTCCTGTCTTTCTGAAATCTTCTTTTCCCTTCACTTCTTCAGCTATTGTACTCTTGCTTCCTTTTTTAATATCTCTCAGTATTCCATCTTCATATCCTGTTGGCTTCTTTTTCCTGCCCTACATGTAGTAGTACCCTAAGATTCTATCTTCACTTCTCTTTTCAGTTTTTACTGAATTCCTAGGCTGTTGTTTGCTTTCTTCGTCTTAACAATATCCTTTCTATGAATGATTTCCATATCCACTTTCGTGACCTTGCAAGCTATGTTATCAAATGTCTATGTAGATATCAGCATGTCAAAATAAAACCCATTACTCCTCTGTCCCCATCCCCATCATTTTCCTTTATATCAGCATCTACATAGTCGTAGAAAAACCTCAACATTGTTGATCTCTCCCTTGACCCAAGTGGTAAAAGCTAGTTCCCTCTGCAATATTGATTGTCTTGAAACGTCTGTTACTACTACCTTAGCTGATGTCCCTTCGAAGCTCTCTGCGAGCTCAAATATAACTTCTGATAATATCAAACATACTTATTCTTTAAATATCTTTTCTGCTTTATAATAATTACCATAATTTTAGTAGAAAAGTTTGTCTGTCTAGCTCTTATAACCAGATAGTGATGTCCTTTCAGATTGGTATGGTTTTCTCTCATTGTGTCTGTACCTTTTCACAACAGCTAGTGTTATATAGGTGATAAGTAACTTTTTTTGTTGTACTTTAAAAATTGTTAAGCAGGGTGTAGTCTCATGTGTTTTTAGTTGATTCTCTCATTGCTACTTGAATTGCCTTTTAAAAATTATGCCAAATTTGTTTTATTTTATTTTTAAGTTCCAGGGTACAGGTGCAGGATGTGCAGGTTTGTTACATAGGTAAATGTGTGCCATGGTGGTTTGCTGCACCTATCAACACATCAGCCCAGCATACATTAACCCTTTTTCCTGATGATGTCCCTTCCCCGGCTCCACCCCATAGACCTCAGTGTGCGTTGTTCCCCTCCCTGTGACTGTGTGTTCTCATTGTTTAGCTCCCACTTATGAGTGAGAACCTGTGGTGTTTGGTTTTCTTTTCCTGTGTTAGTTTGCTGAGGATAATGGCCTCCAACTCCATCTGTGTTCCTGCAGAGGGCATGAGCTCATTCCTTTTTATGGCTGCATAGTATTCCATGGTGTGTATGTACCACAGTTTCTTTATCCGTCTATCATTGATGGACACTTGGGTTGATTCCATTACTTTGCTATTGTGAACAGTGCTGCAGTGAACATATGCATGCATGTATCTTTGTAGTAGAATGATTTATATTCCTTTGGGTGTATACCCAGTAATTTCATTACTGGGTCAAAGGGTATTTCTGGTTCTAGGTCTTTGAGGAATTGCCACACTGTCTTCCACAGTGGTTGAACTAATTTACATTCCCATCAATAGTGTAAAAGCATTCCTATCTCTTTGTAGCCCTGCCAGCATCTGTTGTTTCTTGACTTTTTGATAATCACCATTCTGATTAGTGTGAGATGGTATCTCATTGTGGTTTTGATTTACATCCTCTAATGATCAGTGATGTGGAGCTTTTTTAAATGTTTTTGTTGGGCACATAAATGTCTTATTTTATGTGTCTGTTCACATCATTTGCCCACTTTTGAATGGGGTTGTTTTTTTCTTGTAAATTTTTTTAAGTTGCTTGTAGACTCTGGATATTAGACCTTTGTCAGATGGCTAGGTAGCAAAAATTTTCTCCCATTATGTAGGCTGTCTGTTCACTCTGATGATAGTTTCTTTTTTTTTATATAGAAGCTCTTTAGTTTAATTAGACCCCACTTACCAATTTCTGATTTTGTTGCAATTGCTTTTGATATTTTCATCATGAAATCTTTGCTTGTACCTGTGTCCTGAATGGTATTGTCTAGATTTTATTCTAGGGTTTTTTAAGTTGGGGATTTTATATATGTCTTTAATCCATCTTGAGTTAATTTTTGTATAAGGTATAAGGAAGGGGTCCAGTTTCAATTTTCTATGTATGGCTAGCTAGTTCTCTCAGCACCATTTATTAAATAGGGAGTCCTAGCTGGACATGGTGGCTCTCACCTACAGTCCCAGCACTTTGGGAGGCTGAGGTGGGTGGATCACTTGAAGTCAGGAGTTTGAGACCAGCCTGGTTAAACTCTGTCTCTACTAAAAATACAAAAATTAGCACCATGTGGTAGCACATGCCTATAATCCCAGCTACTCAGGAGGCTGTGACAGGAGAATCACTTGACCTTGGGAGGTGGAGGTTGCCGAGAACTGAGATCATACCACTGCACTCCAGACTAGTTGCCAGAATGAGACTCTGTCTCAAAACAAACAAATAAATAAAAAATGACAGAGTGAGACTCTGTCTTGAATGAATGAATAGGGAGTCCTTCCCTATTGTTTATTTTTGTCAGGTTTGTTAAAAATGGAATGATTATAGATATGTGGTCTTATTTCTGAGTTCTCTATTTTATTCCATTGGTCTATGTCTGTTTTTGTACTAGTACCATACTGTTTTGGTTACTGTAGTCTTGTAGTATAGTTTGGAGTTGGGTAGTGTAATGGCTCCAGCTTTGTTCTTTTTGCTTAGGATTATCGTGGCTAGATGGGCTCTTTTTTGGCCGCATATGAATTTTAAAATAGTTTTCTTTAATTCTGTGAAGAGTTTCAATGGAAGTTTAATGAGAATAGTATTGAATCTATAAATTACTTTGGATGGTAAGGCCATTTTCACAATATTCATTCTTCCTATTCATTAGCCTGGAATATTTTCCCATTTGTCTGTCTTCTCTCTTATTTCCTTGAGCAGTGGTTTATAGTTCTCCTTGAATAGTTCCTTCACTTCCCTTGTTAGCTATATTTCTAGATATTTTATTCTCTTTGTAGCAGTTGTGAATGGGAGTTCATTCATGTTTTGGCTCTCTGTTGTTGGTATATAGGAATGCTTATGACTTTTGCACATTAATTTTATATCCGGAGACTCTGCTGAATTTGCTTATCAGATTAAGAAGCTTTTGGACTGAAAGGATGGGATTTTCGAGTTACAAGATCTTGTCTGCAAACAAAGACAATTTGACTTTCTCTCTTTCTGTTTGAATACCTATTTTTTTCTCTTGTCTGATTACCCTGGTCAGAACTTCCAGTACTATATTGAGTAGGAGTGGTGAGAGAAGGCATCCTTGTCTTGTGTTGTTTTTCAAGGAAAATGCTTCCAGCTTTTGCCCATTCAGTATAATATTTGCTCTGGGTTTGTCATAAATAACTCTTGTCATTTTGATGTATGTTCCTCAATACCTAGTTTATTGAGAGTTTTTAACATGAAGGGATGTTGAATTTTGTTGAAGGCCTTTTCTGTGTCTGTTGAGATAATCATGTGGTTTTTGTTTTTACTTCTGTTTATGTGATGAATTATTTCATTGATTTGCATATGTGGAACCAAATTTTGCTAATTTTTAACCTAAAATTCTTTCATACTTCTTATCTACAGAAAAAAAAAAAAGTCATGCTCATATCATGGTAGTAAAGATCCTAACCAACCTAATCTTTTTTTTTCCCCAGAAGTTCTGTTGTTTCTCTGAATGCATATTATTTTTCAGCTACATGTGTTCCCTTCATGTGTTTTCTTGCCATGGCTGTTTTTCTTTCTTAGTATTAGTACTGTCTAAATGTTTATTAATTACTTACTATGTGTAGGTACTATCCTAGGCTGTGTTGGAAATACAAATGAATAAAACTTGAGTAGCACTTTTTTGGGAAGTTTTTTCCCCTTACATTTTCCATTGTGAAAAACCCATTCTTCAAAACTTAAGTAAAGCATTATCTTATCTATCAAGTCTCCTCACATGATGCCAGCACAGATTAATCCCTCCTTGCCTTTAAAGTATTTTTAATATCTGAGTTACTAAATTTGTAACAACCCTCTTTTTAAAAAAATCAATTCCTGTATCCTCTACATTCATATTGCTTAATGGCAGGTATTATGTCTTTGGTTTAAACCACTTTGTAGAGTTATGATTGTTATACAAAATTCTGTACATATTTAATAGATAGAACTTGATGAGTTTGGATTTCAGTGCATACTCATGAGAACATTACCACAATCAATGCTTGTAAACATAAGAGATTCTGTCTTAATCATCATTGTATTCCTTCTTTTTCTTTCCAGTCCCCAACAGTGACTTTAAAATAATTGATACTCATTAAACGAATGCTGAATTGGAAAGTTGGTTCAAAGCCAAAGTAGAAAATGAGAAGGATTATCCAGAGAGTTAGGAGGAAAATCAGGAGAGAGTCGTATTACCAAAGCCAAGAAATGTATTTCAATAAAGAGGGCAGTAGGTGATGTCCTATGCTTCAGAATTGAAAGAAGCAGTGTAGACTGTAAACAGATTATTGGATTTGGTGATTAAGAGGTTGTTGGTTATCTTAACAGGAATAAGTTCCATAAAGTAGTAAGGGTACACATCAGATAGCAGACTGAGAAGTAAATTCTTTCCCTTAAATATAATTTTTAGCTGATATTTTTATAGAAATTGGCTGGCAGACACATTGAAGATACGTAGTCTAAATAAAGATCTAGAATCCTGCATACATTATATTGATTTAGGGAGGATCCATATTTTTTGTAAAGTTAGATGAGTGAATACAGTAGGGTTGACATTCTTTTAAGAAAATTTAGAAACCTAATCACTACTTTCATCTCATTAGAAGACTACCACAACTCCACAGAGATCACATGATTTTTTCATCAAAGTTAGTGATATTTTGCGTGGCAGAAATTATTTTAACCTGGAAAATGTGGCTCCTTCTACTTTCTATCCTTGTTAGAATGGTATTACATTGACAATATAAAATGAATGAATTTTTAATAATATCTCTGAGTAATTACATAAATGATTTGATTTTTCACATACTATATTTGATTATTTGGAAGACATTTAACATTTCTGTTTTCAGAATGCCTTTTATAATAGATCATGTGTCATAGTTTTAACTGACAACCTTTTTTTCCTTGGTGTTTTATAAAATGATGGTGCAGTCTCAATTGGTAGCATCTGAGATTTGATAAAATACAGTAACATAGTAGGAAGCATTAAAGTTTAGAGACTGCAAAATATTTTAGTTTTAACATAATTATTGTTGTGCTACACTTTTGGGGGCTATAGGTGATATTTTTTCCCTCTCTGTCTGTTTACTATGCCAATGGGTCATGCATAAAGCTTATCGTAAAATAATAATATGCTGTTAGCAGAGGTGGGGGGTAGGAAAGGGGAAGAATGAATTCATAGGAAGCCTGTTTTTATCTTACCTGAAACAATGATTCGGTGTGTGCAGAACAAATCTTAGTTAACTGTAATTTTCACCAATTCTGTAGAAACATTAAGGATCAATGATCCATGCAAAGGAATAATTTCTGATCTTGCAGTCAAGGGTACATTGACTGGTCAGTTCATTTTTTTCACAGACATGTGTTGTGTGTCAATACCATGATACCTGGCATTATACTCAGCATTGTAAATAATCTTTCATTGTTCTAAGCATGTTTCAACTATGATAGTCAATTCATAGTGCCTGAAACCTGCTCTTTCTTCAGGTATGCTGTGTGCAGTTGAGAGATAATATTTGTTGTTTCTTTAATGAGGAGGTTGCCTATTGGAGAGCTGGCTGCTTGGTCACAGTAAGCACCAGTGAATGCTGTTGACTGTCAAATGGTGTCTCTTTTAAGTGTTTTCCTAGGAAATGGATGAACTTACAGTTTTAAGTGATTATATAAGAAAAGATTGACATTGTAGCTAATTATTATTGAAAACAGAATATACATTGAGAATTACGATGGGAATAATGGGTGTTTCTCAGTTCATTTTGGGCATTACTAAAATAAATTAAAAACTTTAAAGTATCTCACCATAAAAAATGATCACTTTGATTTTGAAAGTATTTTTAGAGATACCATGATGAATCAAAAATTGTAGAATATAACAAGTTAACATAAATCAGTTTCAGCAAATTGGCAGTCTTCTCTTTGAAGTCAAATAATTAAGTAGAAAATATATCTATGCTTGTGTTCATTTATTTTAGTAATGTCTCAATACCTAATCCTTGAAAGAGTGAAGCAACAGTATAGTGAGGGGGAAATTGCAGTCTGATGATGCATACTTTTTTCCTCTGGTAACTGAAGGTTAAATGGGTAGCAAGCAGAATGCCTTAAACAAGATTGGTATATTGATTAAAACGCTGATTTAACAGCTCGCAGTTTCCCCTTGGAAACCTGGAAAAGATAAGCCAGCTGCTGTCTAAGAGTGCTCAGTGTCCACTGAGAGTACACTATCTATCATCACAATATGGTGATGAGAGGTGTTTTATGTTTGTGTTAATTTCCCCCACTAAATCAGTAATTATTACAATCCTGTCCCTGCTGTTTACCCTGCAGCTGTTTTTCCATTTGTCGAGAGAGCGGGTGTTCTCTGAGGACCGCACACGTTTCTATGGTGCAGAAATTGTCTCTGCCTTGGACTATCTACATTCCGGAAAGATTGTTTACCGTGAGAGATTGGTAAAAAAAAAAAAAAAAAAAAGTAATCAAAATTTGTTTTTGCAGAGACTATAGGGACAAACATAAAGTAATTACAGAGTTACACAGTTTTGTGAAAAGAAGATTTAGTTGGAAAAAAAGCACTATGTTTAAAAATTTAGTTCACTACATTTGAAAGGAAATTTCCTTCACTAGCATGTATGAAGTTGCTTTATGTCTGAGTTTTTGATTTTCAGAGTAATTTCTGCTCAACTACTGTGATCAAATAAAAATGTTAAACATATGAATAAGTCAGATGACTTTACAAGTTACATTTAAAACAAGTTTTATTATGTTCATAATGTTTTATGAAGAAATAAGACTATTGGAAGAAACATATTCATTTTGATTTTAGCGTTAACTTTTGGTGGGTTTAAATACCTGAATCATTTAATGTAATCACCATTGATTAATTTGCTTAGTTTTTTATTTATGAAAGCACTGTGTGTGTTCTGTTGGTAATAGTGTCTTGACTGCTGTAGGTTCTGTCATGATGAGAGCCTTAGGATAGCTCAGGATCGGCAAACTTTCTGTAAACGGCCGATAAAATAATTGAGGCTTTGCTGTTCATACAGTCTCTGCTGCAGACTACTCAACTCCATCATTGTAGGATAAAAGCAGCCTCAGATAACATATGAATGAATAGGTTTGGCTATGTTCCAGCAAACAAAATAGGTGGTGGGATCAGTTTAGTCCACAGGTTGTAGTTTGTTTATCCCTGGAGTAACTCATGCAAGGTAATAGTCATTCTCATGATAGTGTTAGGAATTAGGTTGGCTACATATAAGGAATTTATACCATGACACTTATTGAATAAAGTCTAAATGTTACAATCTTACTTTTTAAAGAAGCAAATCATGTAGTAATCTTGACCTATATATAAAATTTGACCCAGAATTGCCTTATTGATCAAATACTGTTTCGTGTAACATAATGATTGGTAAAAATAGAAGTTATGTAAAGCTTTTATGAAATTCTGTTTTGTTTGAAATGAGGTGTGTGTGTGTGTGTGTGTGTGTGTGTGTGTGTATATATATATATATATATAATCACATACAAAAGAAATCATAATTATCCCCTCCATTTCAAACACCTGTAATTCTTAAATTATCTAAGTATTTAAGCAGTTTTGTCTAAGTTATTTCAAGATGTTCTTATATACCTTTAGATAATGATCCTAAGGAGTAACCACTCTCAGAAAATATTATTTGACACAATAACAGTGAAACATATGTGTTTGTGTAATATGTTATTTATTAAAATTTAAAAGAAACTATAAGATGCTGTATTTAGGAAAAACTGAACTAGGCACCTGTAAAACATCTAGATCAGAGATGACCAACTGTCTAAGTGCCAAAATGGGTTAGAGATGAATACAAATCAATAGCTTGTATTTAGCCTGAATCTTTTTATAACTAGGAATGTGGCAGAATTCAGCATTTGTGTATCTGATATCTGCATGGCCAGATAATCCTATGCTGTCAAAATATCTTAAATATTGATTTCTTTTTAAGGAATTAGTTATGTGGCATGACAAAATATGTGTTAACTTTCCAAATATGCTTATAAGTAATTAGGTCTTCCCTTCCTGAGTCCACTTCTCACATTCCCACTTCATGTTTTATAAATCCTATTTGTAGGGAGGAAAAAAGGAGAAGGGTAGAAAAAGGGAGGCTTAGATTTAAGGAAATTAGAACAATTTTGAAGTAATAGGTAACATCCAGAATGCTTAAATTTAAAAGATTGAATTCTTAGCTTAAAAGCTGCTAAAGAAAATATTAATTTGATTGCAGTGTTGAATATGGTCTTAGTCAGTATTCTTTAATAATTTCTCATCAAATGAAGGAACATATTGGTATATTGAAGCTCATTGAGTTCCACTGCCCCGTTATTTCTGATGATGGAATTAGACTAAATTTGTTAAACTGCAGTATAAAGTACGTACTTTATGTATGAATATCAGTCAATTAGTTACCACATGCACAGTTCACTGAGTTTACTAGAGAATTAAGTAGTCTCTGCTCACTGAGTTCTTTTCTTAAAAAATACACCCTTAACTTGAAGATCTAAGTGTATATTTAGCATAGGACAGGAACTGTAAATATACACCAAGAAAAATCCATGACATATAAGAAACCAAACATTCAAAACTTATACAAATGTTGTTTGTATCCATAGTAACAGGATTATATATAATACAATGACATATTTCAGGTAGGGTCGCAGAAATTTTGAGCCGGTCCTTAATTTATAGGTTATGTCCTTCAAACCTAGAAGCCTAGTAAATGGCTTACTAAAAGTACTCATCTAAGTTGATTGCAGTCAGAATTTTTGGAACTCATGAATCCTAGCTCCTTATTGAATGTTCTCGTCACTATATCATTCTGACTTCCAGAGATGAAATGAAATCATAGATGGGGAATGCATTGGATTAACTTTGAGAAATCTTTGTAAGTCTGACCTTCAAATTAAACTGCAAAAGATAATTATGGGAATGAGTGTTTCAAATATATTTATACCTAATGTATTTAAAAACACCACGAACTGATTTAGGTACTCACTTTGATTAGTCTCAGATTTGTCTCTGTTCTCATTACTAATGACTCGGACTTTGTTCAAATGCAAATCCAATTGCTATGCCTACAGTAGCAGCACTTCTCAAGTAAGTCCATACCTGTTTGCCGCTGTCTCATTTAGCATTGTAGGCAAAGCCTTCTTTTATGTGCAGGTTAACTTAAAATAGTTTTATTGGTTCCTGTTTCCTAATAAATTGGTGTTTATAGCAACAGAAAAATTATTGAAACCTTTGTCATACTTTAGAAAGTAAATTCATTTATTTGTGAATACACATCATATAATGAAGTTTTTTATTTTTATTAATGATCCAAATTCCTTGTGATTACCTAAGGAAAACTGCATTTGCTTCACAATTACCTAAAAATTCGAAGAAATCTCCTCAAAGACTTCTTCAGTAGTGCAAATTACATGTTAAAATCTTCTTTTCTGCTTAGTTCTTATTTTACATACAACCTGTATTTTCAATGACCATGGCCATCTAAGCACACTGTAGGCTGAACAGGAACATTTGCAAAGGTGAATATAATGATACTGAAATTCATTAAGAATTAATTTCTTACTAGTTTATGTGAGAAAATAATACCTGAATTGTTGCTATATCCTATTTGTTGGAACACCTAATTTTGTTTTCTACCTAATTTGAGAATATTTAACCATTTACATTATCAATATGAGAAAGCACCAAATAAATTTAGATCCTCTCTAACACTCAGTAGTGGCATGAAGAGGTGGCTTCCGAAAGTTTTACTATAGTCTTTCATGTCTCCATCAGCTCCCTGCCGTTCACCTCAAATGAATGCAGTTTGGATGATGGGGAAAAACATGCTTGCTTTGCTTGCTGAGTCTCAAGACACATTCCCCAGCTCCCACTTCTAACCAGACAGTCACTCTGGATTTCCTCCTATGGAAATCTTAAGCCATTGCTCTTAATTCCTTCCACTTTTAATATTAAATTGTACTGATAGTGGACTATGTTGCTTATTCGTAATAAATTTGTAAATAGCCTGGCAACCTATTTCGGGTCTCTGCTATTTACATTATGAGTCCATTTCTGGATTAAGAGGTTGAAGTGAAGAAACGTTTTTCTTTCACAATTTCAGCACGCTTTCCTCATCCCATGGTCATTCAGTTTCTGCAGGTCGGTTTGTGACATTTTGGCACTTGATGCCCATAAATCTGCAATGTGCAGGGTAGGAATTCCTTACTGCCTTCTTGGGCCTGAGTGAGTCTTGGTGCCTAAAACTGAGTTTGATGTATCTGGGCTAAAATGTGGTGTAAGAGTGACAAATTATTGATTGCTATTGCTGCGGTAGTCAGAACCCTTAAGAACTGCTGTTTTCATTCTTTTGTTTAATCATGATGTCAGTCATTTAATTACAATGAACCATATATATGATGTTTTTAAATTTTCACATATTTAGTCTGGCCTACATTCAAGCATAGCTTCTCAGACTGGGTGCTACAAACAGGTTACAACCATGCCTCGGCCTACAAAGTGTTCAGAGAAGCCTCCAGGCCAGTGAATTCTGGTTTCAAGCATACTGTCCGGTGAACCTGGTATGCCTTACAACTTTCAATCTTTATTTTACTGTGAAGTGTAAAAGGTTGGGAAGCATTGTATGAAAGACAGCTAGGATTTTTAAAGTTTAGTTTTACTCTAGGCATCAGCAAGAGCAGGAGGAAGAGTAATTGTTGTTATAATTTTGTGCCCAGTAAGCACAGGAAAAATTTTAAAATCTATCATTTCTTCATAAACACACTAAATCAAGACCCTCTGTCAAATAATATCTGTTCACTTCAACTGGGCAAAAAATGTTGCCTTTTTTTGGATGGAAATTCTATGAGGTATTATGTCTAATTTTTTTTTTTACTCTCAAAGGCATGAACTTTTAGATAACCCTCTGATAGAAATAGTAAGCGTTACTCAGATTTTTAATATACAGTCTTTCTTCTTATGACTTTGTATTTGACTTCACTACTTTGGTTAGTGGATTCATCCATTAAGCATAAGCATGCTGCCCTACTCTCCATTTTGGAAACTAAGATTGACTGCATGTAAAGTTTCATAAATTCAGAGTACCTGAGCAGTCAGTGACAATATGCGTTTTGTATTGTGTGTCTAACAAAGAGAAGAATGAAAGTGATTTAGAAGAGAAGACTAAAGAAAGATCATTTGTAAATATTTTTCTTCCTCCTTTACACAGTAGAAAGATTTCCAAAAATGTATGACTACTGTAAGTAATGTAAATACTACTCAATTATGTTAGTGTTAAATGAACCAAGGCAGTGATTTCCAGATGTTATTGATATATCTAGGCCATTGATATGCTTTGAAAAGAATTATAGGTGTTTCTGTGCATTCTACAGGTTCACCAATCAGCCTACTAATGGTTCTTGTATTTTACAGAAACTCTGTTAATGCATCCTGTGTAAAATTATTTATTGTATAACAGAACTGGACATTTAATTATCTCCTGGTTTATCTTTATATAAGATTAGATTGGGGACACCATTTTTAAAGCTAATGCATCTCTATTTTATACTTTTGGTGGACAAGTTTTAGTCATTCATGCTCAGCAAAATGACATTTTAGGATGATGAGAGAAGACAAAATAATTGATAGAAGAATGTGGACACTACTCTAAAATAATTGACTGGAAAATTATGAGGCTGGGCACAGTAGCTCAAGCTTGTAATCCCAGTACTTTGGGCGGCAGATGTGGGCAGACTGTTTGAACCCAGGAGTTCAGGATCAACCTGGGCAGTGTGGCAAAACATCATCTCTTAAAAAAACAGAAAAGAAAGGAAGAAAAGAAAGAAACAAAAACTAGTGGGGAGTGGTAGTGGTGTGCACCTGTATACCCAGGAGGCTGAGGTGGAGGGACCAATTGAGTCTGGGAAGTTGAGGCTGCAGTGAGCTATGATTGTGCCTCTGCACTCTAGCCTAGGCAGCAGAGTGAGACCCTGTCTCAAAAAAAAACAGAAAAATATCATATACATTGATTTGGTCAAATGGGGTCTTCTTTCACCTTAAGAATTCTTCAGAGGTATTAAAAAAAAAAAAAAAAGAAAATTATGAAATATTTGTGTTTTGGTTTTTTTTGATACAGGGTTTCACTGTGTCATCCAGGCTGGATTACAGTGGTGTGATCTCTGCATGCCACAACCTCCCTACACATCCTTAGGCTTATTTCTTACTGTATCACTGTAATTAATTTTTTAAAAAGCAAATTTATAAAACAAGTAGGGTAACTGTCTTGGTTTGCCCAGGACTGCCCAGTTATAACACTTACAAGTCCTGCATTCTGAGAAACCCCTCAGTTCTGGGCAAACTAGGAGTTGGTCACCCTCAGCCTATTCCTTACCCAAACCTCTCCTTGCATCTCATTTCATTCTTCATCCCACAACCATGATCTGAGGTACAGAGATGAGATAATGAGATTACAGAATTAGGTGTAAGTAGGAATTCTATACATACGTACACACACACAGAGTTTCGTACTAAAAAACTGTATTTATACTTTTTGATTCTTCTTTATCTAGCCACTTCCAAAATAGCTTTGTCAAAATATGGAGAAATTGTGCATCCTGTCTGTCATGTTTCCATGTGGACTTTCCCGTGCATACAAAGCATATGAGGAGTATTGGCACATTACACACCAAACTAGATGGAAATGGAATGGTGTAGAAAGTACATTCACATTTTGTTCAATATTATATATTATTTGAAATTTTTACAAGATTTGTCACTGTATTAGTAAAAGTATTCATTAAAGATCTTCAGCATTTTATGTATTTATATATTAAACGTTTTTAAAATAACAGGGCATATACATTTTTATTCAGTAAAACAACAGAAGCTTTAGTATATACTTAACTTTTCTCGTTATGGCAAATTGGGAAGGAGGAAGAAGAGAGATTGTTTGAAAGAGGTGGAAAAAGGAGAGAAACCAGAGGCTGAGAAGAGACAGACAGACCAAGGTAGAGAGAGAAAAAAAACAGGAGAGATGAAGACTCTTGATGTTTCTGATGGGTTTCAGTACACAAGACTTACTGTCATTTGTGTGAATTGGGTTTGATTTCTAGTTTCTGGTTGGTAGAGAAACATTAGGAAGATGCAAGATAACTGAATTTGCAGAAAATAAAAAATTTTAATTTGGTCGGGCATAGTGGCTGACGCCTGTAATCCCAGACTTTGGGAGGCTGAGGTGGGTGGATTGCTTGAATTCAGAAGGTCGAGACCAACCTGGGCAACAAAGTGAGACCTCATCACTGTAAAAAACTAAGAGATTACGCAGGCATGGTGGTATGTTCCCATGGTCCCGGGCATTCAGGAGGCTGAGGTGGCTTTAACCTGGGAGGCAGAGGTTGCAGTGAGCTGTCATCACACAACTGCACTCCAGTTTGGGTGACAGAGTGAGCCTCTGTCTCAAAAAAAAATTTTTTTAAAACAAGTTCGGCAGTATATTTAGGGTTCATTCAGCTTTCTGTAGAAAAACATGGAAGTCAGATTTACTACTGTGAGATATGCTATACATGAAATGTATATCAAGCATTTGGCTTAGCTAAATAGCACATTGAAGTACTGTAGAAAAGGACTTTTGTCTATTCTGATCTTTGCTTCAGTGAACACAACTTGCCAAATGTATTTAGGTCTGGTTTACAAGACATTTGACAATGTGGCAGAGGGTATGATGTCATATTTTATATGACTAATATTTGTTTATGTTCTTATGTGGAGGTCTGTTTTAAATTTGATATTAACTTCAGAGCCCAAGTACATTCTTTCAAATGTCATCACATTAAGGAGTGGAATAATCTATTCTTTAAAAGTTAACTCTCATTCATCCTGCTAATATATTTTTCATATTTTGTATATTTTTTCTGTATGACAAAAGAAGTACCTTCAGGTTGTATCTACATGACTAGGCAAAGTTTTATGGGCCCTGACTACATAAGGCTGTACGATCACAACTCAGAACTCATCTGAGACTTTGTGTGATGATAATCATAATCTTAGGTTCAAATTAGCCCGAGTGGAACTGGCTAGTTACATTGTTATTTCTAACTGTGCTGGTTTTGTACAAATTCCTCCCTGCTTACACTTCATAATTTTCACCTGAGGCACATGATCCTGTTACTTGGTTAAATCTTTAAGATTTTCTTTGGTGTTTTGATTTAATAGGTTCAAAGAGACTCCAACTTTATAACATTTATGCTATATATTTTTATTAACTGTTGAATGTTTGACTTTGATATTCTTTTTCTTTTTATGTTTAAAAGGGTTGGTATTTCTTTATTACAAAGAACTGCAAAAGAGGATATCGCCTTACCTTACAAAATAAGATTTAGGTTTGATTTACAAGCACCACCAAAAAACATTTCTGTAAGTGAATATTTTATAATAGCAATAGATTCCCAAGAGAAATTGTTGAAAACCATCTGTATATGTCTAGAAGAAGATACTCATCTCTTTGGGATTGTTTAAATCACATTTCCTTTTTTAAAAAAAGAGAGGGTTGATGTTTGTTTTGAAAAGTTGATTAGGCTCTAATTTTCAGAACTTATGCAATAATGGCTCTTAAAGCTGTATCACTCATTTTCGTTGGTTTAAAAACAGATTAATTTTATCAGTCGGAAGTACTTGATAAAACATGTTCCTTTTTACACATGAATCAACAGGGTTTGTAAGTACTAAAAGTTCTATTAACTACAGCTATGTCCTGTTTCCAGAATACTTTACTCAGCATTCGGTAATTTTTCAAAACGGTATTTTCCTGTTGAAGACTATAGAACAAATTATGTTATTTTTTCTTAATACACAGTTGGAGAATCTAATGCTGGATAAAGATGGCCACATAAAAATTACAGACTTTGGACTTTGCAAGGAAGGGATCACAGATGCAGCCACCATGAAGACATTCTGTGGTACTCCAGAATATCTGGCACCAGAGGTAGGCTTTGCTTCCATTAATAGGAAAAATAACATTGACATAATTTTTTGCAAATTAAACCATTTAAGCATTAAAAATTAACTGTAGTACCTACTACTTTTATCTGTATTTCAACCTGAAACAGAATTTTTTTGTTCTTGTTATAATGGGGTATTATAGGTTCAAGAATATACTGAAAGTAGATTTTATAAACTATAAGCACAGAGGTACCAACTAAAGTCGATTAAATCAATTTTTATTTCTTGGCCATATCTATTTTATCTTGGCTATATCCATTTTGATTCATTTATTATAATAGAATATTTGATTTCTGCAAGAATATTTATATTTTTGTAAACCATCTTGGACTTTCCTTAGAAACAAACAGTGATTTTTAATTTATAGTATTGTGGGTTTATTAAAAATTATTTTATTGGGAAAGTTACTGAAATGACAGTCGCTGCATTTTGGTATTTATGTCAAAGGAAGCTCAAAACTGGTAACCTCCCTGTGCTAAGGGTTCCACAATAATTTATTTATTTGTTTATTCAACAAATATTTATTGTGTATCTGCTGTATCTCAGGTACTTTTCTGGATGATGTGGTTACAGGAGCAAGACAGAAAAGGACCCTACCCTGAGGGAACTTAACTTTCAGTAGAGGGAGTTAGACTAAATAAATGAATGAATGAATGAATGACGTAATGTCTTAAGTTCCATAAATGGAAGAAAAAAAAAGATTAAATGTAAGTGTGTGGCGTGGCTGTTGTAGATGGTGTTCCAGTTACCAATGCTGTATAACAAACCACTCTAATTCTTAGCAGTGGAAAAAAACATTTTATATAAAATATTGGATTTTCTGAATCAGGAATGCAGATGGGGACAGCAAGGATAGCTAATTTATGCTCCACTGTGTATGAGGCCTAAGCTTGAAAGACTTTATAGTGAAAGCATGATTCTGTAGCCGGAGGCTGGAGTCATCCAGAAGCATCTTCACTCATATGTCAGACAGTTCTGCTGGCTGTCCGTTGGTACCTTATTTGGGCTGTTGGCAGGAGCACTTACATGTAACCCTTCTCTCTATGTGGTCTGGCCTTCCTCATAATGACAATTTCAATGTAGTCAGACTTCTTTCATTTGAGCTCTAAAAGCAAATGTCCTAGGGAACGCATTAGAAACTGCATGGTTCCTTTGTTTCCAACAAGTAAACCATCAAGACTACTAACTTTTAAAAACTTGATTTCACAGATATTTTTTATAATTGGAGTACAATTCATATACTATGAAACTTACTCTTTTAAAGTATACACTTTGGTGGTTTTTAGTATGTTCACAGAGTTGTACAGCTATCACTGCTGTCTAATTCCAGAATATTTTCATCACTCCAGCAAAAACCCCATGCCTGTTAACTCCTCATTCTTCCTTCCCCCGTAGGCAACCACTGATCTACTTTTTGTCTCTATAGATTAACCTATTATAGGCATTTCATACAAATGAAGTCATACAGTATGGAGTCTTCTGTGGCTGGCTTCTTTCACTCAGCATCATGTTTTCAGTGTTGCTCCCTGTTTTAGCATGTTACTGTTACTGCATTCCTTTTTATGGCTGGATGATATTCCATTGTATGGATAATACATTTTGTTTATTTGTTCAGCAGCTGATGTACATTTGGGGTGCATCCATTTTTTGGCTATTATGAATAATACTGCTATGAACATTTGTTTATGCATCTCCTCTTGGGGCCTATTTTCAGAAATCATACAACATCATTTCTGTCATACCATTACTCCCTAAAGCACTTGTAAGCCTGCATAGGTTTAAGTGGTGGAGACAGAGACCCCACCTTTACGTTGCAGAATTATACATTGCAGAAGAGCATGTGAGATGGGAGATACTGCCACAGCCATCTTTGGAAAATAACATCTTTCACAGATAGGATGTTCAGGGAAAGTGATGGTTGATGGAAAGTGATGGTACCTGTTGCAAAGGTACAGGGGAAGAGCTTTCCAAAGAGAGCAGCTGGTGCCCCATTTCCCCTTAAACTCCAATACAGTTAGTGGGGCTATAGCCAAATAGGGAGGTGTTAATATTTGATGGGTGAGGGTTACTATTTAATGAGCATCTACTGTGTGCCACATGCTGTGTAGATGCATTACATCTATTGTTTCATTTAACATTTGGAATAGTCTTTGATGATTGATAGCAAATAGAATTTTTTTTTTTTAAAGTGAGGGAACATAAGATCAAAATGTTTAAGTGTGATCTGTACACAACTAGGAGATGGTAGAAGTGTAATGAAGATTCTAATTAGTTTATCTGACTATAAAGTCCACTTTTATTTTTTAAACTACATACGTTCCGGCCTCAAAACTCATAATTTGAAGACCACTTACAGATATAAATAATCATAATTTTTAAATGAATGCTTTGTAAATGTCCAACAGGAAAAGATAATCAAAAGAAATTTGGAAGTAAAATAAATCCCCAGTGATACCAGCATTCCTTATACATATAGTAATCATGCTGGTCTAGTCTAATTGTTCTTTTCAACTAGGGATTAAATTTACATTTCAACAATGTTAAGTTACTGTAAATAAGCGCTACTATTTAAAATACAATAAATTTCCTATTTTTTTTTGCCAAAAATATCATTTTCTCTCTTTAAAATTCTGTAGTTTGGAATTCTCTATTTTTGTGGTTGAATTGGGTAAAACTTTAGTAACACTATTTCTTGTTTATTCAAATACAATGTTTTCTGGAATAAAATTGTTTTTATAAATGTAATGAAAAACTATTTGTTTCTCTGGAGTTTAGTTACCCCTGCTGTACATTTGCTGTGGAAGAGGATATATCATACTTAGAATAACAAAATTAGTTGTGTCACAATTAGGGTAAATTATTTCTGAAGAAGATGGAATACATCTCATTTAAGAAGCAGATGATCTGAGAAACAAAGATATTTCCTATGCAATGTTATCAACTGAAAAACAAATTAAGAATTTAATGCAAGAAGAGTCCACTTGTTTCTGAATGGAAAGTTTACAGTTCCCACAAAATTATAAATTTCTCTTTATAGACAAGAAAACATTTCTGCATACTTTAATATTCTAAAAGTCTGGTTTTTAAAAACAGTTTGTATGCCCATCCTTGGTTGATACAGGTTGATTCATAATTAAAATCTTGACACCATATTTTTATAGGGAAGAGTGATTATTGTTGTTGTTATTTGACTGTAAGAAATCTTGAAACAACTAACTCGTTATGAAACTTTAACATTTATATTTGAAATATTGTGTCACATATTGTATTTTTAAAACTTTGATTGTGTTTACCCTTACTTAAAAAATAAGAATTTAGTTCCTTTATTCTGGTCTTCAGTGTGGACCATTTTACTGAGAAACACTCATTCATTCATTAAAGAACTATTTATTGAATGTTTATTAAGTATTAGGCATTATGTTAGGTACTGGGAATACAATGATGGTAGGAAATGTTTTTTATTTTCAAGTGGCTTGCTGTTTACTAAGGTGATAAGATATGGAAAACAAATTACTGTGCAAGAAAATTGCTTTACTAGTTATATACAGTGGAGTGGAAGGAAAAGGAAAAGTGCTTAAGCCTGCAGGGAGGGACTGGCAGTGGAAAAGGGGAAGCAGGAAGAGAGGAGGCTGGGCATATAGGGGTTGAAACGTAACCGAGTTTTATATTTGATCCTGTGGTTAAGGGAGAATCACTTGTAAATTTAGAGCAAGGCAATACTGTGATCAGATTTACATGGTCAGTGTTAGGGAGGGATTGGCAGGAGCTGAAGCTAGCCTCTTCCTTTTACCTCAGATGGTGTCTCTCACTTTTTTTGGACCTTGAAATTTCTAGTACGTGACCATCATTACTGCTGGACTTTTCATAATAGTACTAGAAGTAGTAGTTGTGTGTCAAATCTGTAATACATTCTTGACTACTACTTCTCTTGTGAATGACTCACTGTCAACATTTTCCCTTCTGTTTTTTGCAGAAGACTTGCTTGCATATTATGCAGGAATCTTGCTGCAACCTGTACATCATCTAGCAATATTGTTCCTTCACCTTTCACGTTGTTTTAATCTGGTAGGAAGACAGGTGAAGGGTATTTTGAACATACTTCACAAAGAGTGTTAGAAATCAGTTTAAAGCCAGTTTATTACATGTCCAATGTCAGATTCATGGCAGGTTTTAAAATAAGCTTAAATGAATTTAATTTGTTTCTTGTGGCAAATTAGGAAAAGATAAAACTTAGAAATATGCCATTTGTTGAAAAAAGAGTATTTTTAAGGTATTTGTTCTCTTACCTCTTTTGATGAAGAATGCGGCTTACAATGCAGTTTTCCAACTTGGGAAGCATTTTACAATATTGTTAATGGAGAACAGGCTGCTTTTTGTTTTGTGTTGTATTTTTAACAGGTTATACACGTTCAGTCCTCGCTGGCATACACACTGTGCATTCAGTGTGCCACATCTCTAAAACTGCATTTGCATGTATAGTTTTAAATGAATGTACTTTTGCTCTTTTGTACATGAGAAGGAAATAAACTTGATATATAGTAAAATACGGGCCATGGGATTTTGTTCTTATAATCTGTGCTGTATTTTCACACCTAGAAATTATAAAAGAAATTAGAAATCACATATAAACTCTTACTGTTAAATTTTATTATTTGATTTGGCTCCTATTGAATCCAAACCATTTTATGCAGTGCTAATTATTTAGAGTCTCAGCTTTGCTCTTGAGTTAGCAGTACCTGATCAACTTTCCAACTGTAAAACAGTTTGAAAATCAAATGTAGCCTACATGCAAGACCCAACAAAATTAAAAGTGTTAAGTGCGTTTTGGCAGTTCACTTTTATTATGCCCAGTCCTCAAATGTACCAGCAGATAATCATCTGAATGTTAGTTATTTTTCACATGCTTATGTGATCACACAAAAAGTACATGCTAAAAAGAAGCAGATGGTGACAGATGGGGAAGGTTGAATAAGGTGGTTTTGGAAACCTAGAGAAATGCACTTCTGTAATAGTGTAAAAATAAAAATTATTTGATAATCAAGTTAGAACTAACAAAGATTGCAAAAAATGACTTGATTGTTGGGAAATATGTAATATCTAGCTGTGGTTGTTGAGCAAAAGAGTACATTATTTTATTTCATCTAACTGTGAAATGATTTTTTTTTCCTGAGTGGCTAAAGTGCACTATTTGATGCATTCTTTTTAGTTTTTTAGATCCCCATTCTTAGAAAACATTTCACTTGCTATTATTTTACTTATTTTCTTTTGAAACTGACTATCTTTAATATCTTGCATATAATGTAACATTTTAAAAATAGCTGAAATAGATTAAAATATTTTGATAACCATTTTGAGGCAAGATTTGCTCAAAGTCATTGTGTTAGGTCATAGTATAAATGGAGATTAAATTCTATATAAATTTAAAATCTAAGACACATATTAGTTTCCACAAAGGGTAGTAAAGGAGGTGCTAGGGTGTGGAGTAGTGTTGTAGGCATGGGGAAGAGTTAGAAGCTAACTTGATTGAAATGTATTAAATAGAATTTTCTTTATTTTAAATCCAACAAAGAATAAATGTAAAATATGTCATTTTGTGGGTGCTGCCAATATTGTTTTTAGGAGAGCTGAAGAGAAATGAATGAAGCGAAAGTTACATATGTTTGAACATTTAATCTGTAGGTAAAAATAGAAGCACATGTGGTTACATTCTGATTAGTCTTTGTACATAGTTCTACTAAATTCCAGCAGATTGTAGAACTAGTCTTAGAATCTCTAAGCTTTTTGTGAAAATAAAGAGTTGCTTTCGTGGCCTTTCTAAAATTGTAACAATCCTAACATTTTATTTACTTATTAATAATTCCTATAATATCTATCTATCTGGGGTATTTTTGAAAACCTTCATCTTCTGGTAATTCAGAGAAGGTCTCATCATCATGATTAAAGGGAACATTAGGGAGTGCAGGGATGAGTTCAGATAGAAGTTGTCTGCTCTATAGTTAGAATTCATATTTCAGAACATCTCTCATAGGAGTTGGTTTACTATTTAGTTGAATATATTTAATTTCTTTCTATAGTATGTAGCTATTTTATACGTTTTTCTGGGTAATATTAAAAGCCATTCCATTTTATCTCATAATTGGACATTGTTTAAATATGAACTAAAATGGAATTAACGCCTCTCAATGTTTATAAGTGGCATCTTTTACTTACTTAGAGGTCTGTCAGTTCTTATAGTATCTATTTTTCGCCCTAACTTCTTTTCAATGTTACATGGTCTTTTGGCTTAACAGAATATTTGCATTGAGTACTTTGGTGTGATTCTAGTTTAAGCACAAAGTTTAATTTTAAATTCGCTGTAGCATGAGAACATATACAAAACTAACCCTAACTGGGAGCACTGGTGATTACCTGTAGTATTTTACTATAGCTATTGTTACTTGGGTTGTAAAGACTCAGTTTCTTGGAATCCTATAATGTCTATTGCTTCAGAATAAAAAAGAAGTATAGAAATATCTTGGAAGATATGTGTAAGTATGATTTAATCATCATTGTACCCATTTAGCCTGTGTAAGTATGATTTAATCATCGTTATTGTATCCATTTAGCTTTTCTTGTTGAAGGATTTTTCCTATGCTAGCCAGAGTTTGCTTTTTAAAGGACGACGTTAACTGTGTACAAGTGTTTGTGTGTGCATGCTAGGAGCGGTGGCCATAAAGCTTACAGCATTCTCATTCATGGCAAATGGTATTGGCAGTTGCTGTCACGTAAGAATTATTAAAGCAGTGAGAAATAGTTAAAAAATTTATTTATGAATAAAATACCAAGCAGCCGTAGAATTTATAATCTTATGAATTGAAATAGATACGTTTCCTGAAGCTGCAGTTGATTTTAAAATCTGAATGAGAAAATTTATAGGTCATTTTTTTCTTAGCCCATACCTGTGATGTTAAGAATATATGAAAGGCTCCCATAAATGATAAATGTTATAGATGTATATTTAAGTATAAAACAACACATCTATCAGTTACCTGAAATGTAAGGCTACCAGAAAAAAAAAATATTTTTTTTGAATTAGCAGTAAATTGGTTCATCCAAGTTCTCAGTTTACTTTCACAACATAGGTGTGCAGACAGTTTGTTTAGATGTTTAATTTTTTCCCCCATCTGTTCTGTCAGGATTATTGATTGAGCAGTAAGCCACTCCAGGGCATACATAGCCTCCTTATAATTGCTTGCCTCGGGTGCATTGTGTGGCCTGGTGGGCAAGCTGAGAGAGGTGTCCCTGTAACCCACTAGTAAATCCTCCTGAAAAAAAGAATATTGGAATGAATAGATTTTATTTTAATACCCATTAGCCAAATAAATATTTACATTGGTAACTCTAATTGGTGGTATCATTTAAAAATGTGTAGGTTTTCACTTAATATCATTCTTTGAACTGAATAACAATTTAAGAACTAATTTTTTTTTAACTCCCCTGATTGTTTTATAAATGGAAGTGTCCTCATCAAATATTACGGAATAGTAATCAAATATTTCCAGGATATTCAGTGTTAGTTTGTATTTGCTGTAACCTCCTCGAGGCTTAGGTTTTATCGTATCAGAAAGTAACGCAGTTTCTGGCTCCTATTAGAAATAAAGCCTTGTTTTCTAGAGTTTGTGCTCTGTTTGAGTTTTCATTTAATGTGACCTCGCATCATTTTTTAACATTTACATTTCTTTTAATGTTCCAAATCCCCTCTTGCCTGTCTGCTCTGTGTGGGCATTTGTGTTAAAGGTAGGTATAAAGTACAACTACATCTGTGGTTACAAAGGACTGTAGGGGTAAGGGAAGTACCAAATGTCTGCTTTCCTGTTTAAACTTTGAGTTTCATTTAAAGGTCGGTAATATTGCTTTTATGGAAGAGAGACACAAGTTTATTTCTTCAAGATAAATCTGTTATCACTGGATTTTTTTCAGGAGCATATTCTGATCTGCATTTATATCCAAATTGTTTGAGAAATTACATTTTTTTTGCTTGTTTATATTTTTCCCCATTTATTTATTTTATTGCATTTCAGGTTTTGGGGTACATGTGAAGAACATGCAAGAAATTACATTTTAATGAAGTTGACGTATGGTCTACCATTATTGTACCTGTCTGTTTTATCACTATTTATCATACCTTTCAGCCAGCCCTCACAATAACCATGAAATAAATAAACCTTTTAGCTAGAAAAAAAAATTTTAGAGGTAGCCAGAAAGAATTTGCAATCCTTAACTTAAAAAAATGTAAATTTTATATTATATATTTATAGAAAAATAAATGCTTTGGGTAGGGAGAAAAAATTATCTTCTAAAAATAATCTGAAAGAGGTTATTGGATTCAAATTGTTTAATTTGACTGTGGGATTTCTAGGATATTTTAAAATATTGTGTTTTGAAATAATTTAGATTCAAGAAAGGGAAAGGATATTGTTTAAATAGTGGGAACATATATATCCACATGTAGGATACTGTAATTATTATTTTTATTTCTTGTATGTTTCATCTTAGAACTCTTTGGAGATAGGATTTGAATAAAAGTTTTTCTAATTGATAGTGAAGTCTCTTAGGTAAAGAGGGATGGCTTAGTTGTTAGGGCGTTTTCTCTTCAGCATTGCTTAAGTTTGCATGCCAGTAAGACAATACCCTACTTCAGTTTTGTTCAGTACAAAGTGATACGGCAAACAGTTCTAATTATAGCATTATGTATCTGTATATCAATTAAAGCACGTATGTTCAGAGGCAAACTCACTTATTTTGAAAATCAGTATTCATTTTACAGAGCTAAGTAAAATGTATTTTATCAAACAGATTTTTTTACAATGCAGTTTTATTTTTCAGTTGCTTATTTCTCTTCAAAAATAAAAACCCTCTTTTTATGTACTCACTTTCCCTTCTGGCTGCAAACCAGGTATTTAAACAAAAATAAAGGATTGCCAGTTTTGCCAGCTGGGGATGAGAACCCGGCTGGTGAAATGTGGGTTCGGGAGGCAGTTAATCCAGCTTTTATGCTTTTTATGGTTTTATGAAAAAAGAGGTTAAAAACCACATTTGGCTCCTTTTCGTGTATGCCACTGTTTTGTTGGTGTTGTAGGAATACAGTTAAAGGTTAGTTAGATTTAAATTTTTTTGTTGTTATTAAAATCCTGTGTCAATTAGATAAAGGCCCACAAACAGTGCGTTCTACTAATTGGCCATGATAGATCCTTGAATCATCAAAAGTCACTGGTATTTTAAAATTATACGTGCAGCATTTCCTTTAACATAAATACATAAGTAGAATTTTTTCTGCTTTTTTAGGTTATTTCTTGTTTTCTATTTGTTCTCATATTACTCATTTCAAACAAGTAAAAATATGACATTCTTTTGGCTAATGATGAAAACTAGAATTTGCTCTTCTTCCAGAAAATGTTTTTCTTAGTTTGTGATTTACAAAAGATTTCTAGAAAAGCATAGGATCTAAACTTGTGTTCATATCTTACCAGTGAAGTTTTCAGTTTTTTTAAGCCATAAAACAAACAGTGATGTAATTGAATTAAAAAATAAAAATGCTTACCGACTAAATCTTTTAAGTAACATATTCTTTTCTGATAAATTATATCCTTTGTCTTTAAATACCCTACCAACGTGCCTTTCATAGTATTTTTAGGTAATCATAATGTAACTGTCAAAAATATCACCTGTAATTCCGTGAGATTATTGGGAAATTTAAATAAAAGTCATATAAGAGTAATATTCAAGAAAATATTTAATTTGAACCAAGAAAGTTTGGAACAGAAGTTTCACCTTATCAAATGTTCTCTTGTGTAATGGGTTATAAGTGTTTTAAATTGATAGATTCATATATGTGGTTTTCCTGATCTGGTTTTCCAGAGCTGAAAGGATCAAATAAAGTAAGTTTTAAGATTATCAGACATAGTTTGAAACTAAAATATTGAAAGTTCCATATAGATAGGAATATTCCATTGGATGAGGAACAAATCTGAGAAAAAGATAAAACCAAATTTTTCCAGGGACAAATGGTAAGTTACCATGTTCCCATTTGAACAGGTTGCTCCAATGTAGGTAAACAGATACTTTTATATCATTTCTAACTAAATTTATTTTGCAAGTAATGTATTTTGGGAAAAATTTAAGGACATATACCACACAGATAGTAAATTTTTGGCTGTAACAGAAATTTTTGTTGTGAGGTACAAAGCTGTGGCTACTAAAATTTATTTATTACTACTCATACCATAAGCCTTTATATTCACTTTGTTGATTAAATAGTTCCAGAAGGGGTTGAAACATATAGGGACATCCAAAGGTTTTCAAACATTTTAATGATTATCATGCCCTGTACACTTCTCCATTACATTGTCTTTCTTTACTACTGTCTTTCACTGTTTAATTTGTATTATTTAGTTATTCTTAAAGCAGGAGTGTGCAGTGCACATAATATGCTCTATAATCAGCACACCTTAGCTCTGAGTTGTTACTTAAAGTCCACATGGGTAGAACCAGAATGAAAAAGTCAGTAGGCCTAGGAAAAGATATGTAAATATGCTAGCTAACGTTTTTCATTTGATCCTTATGTATATTCAGGTACTTGGGATTTTTTTTTTGGTACGACCTGCCCCTTTTTTTGGACACTGACCATATCTGGATTTATTTTGAATATTTCACGTTTGGTGTGATTTATATTTTTCATAGGATGCTCCAGAGTTTAAATGTCAAGATCTCAAAACAGACTAGTACCTAGGCTTTGAAAGTTAAGATTCATTTTTATGTAAAAATCTTATGTTTTATGAATAATGCTTTAAAAGTTAACATATGATAAGCAATGTTTTTGCTGCTTTCACTTTTAGGTGTTAGAAGATAATGACTATGGCCGAGCAGTAGACTGGTGGGGCCTCGGGGTTGTCATGTATGAAATGATGTGTGGGAGGTTACCTTTCTACAACCAGGACCATGAGAAACTTTTCGAACTCATATTAATGGAAGACATTAAATTTCCTCGAACACTCTCTTCAGATGCAAAATCATTGCTTTCAGGGCTCTTGATAAAGGATCCAAATAAACGGTAAGCTTCAAATAACGCTCAGCGAATTACTGATGAGTGTGGTTAAAAAGTGAGATATGGAAATTAATTCAAATATAACTAACTCCAAGAAGCAATGTATTTGGTGTAGACATCTTCCTACTGAGATTCTGACTTATTTTTAACTGCATAATATGGAATGTTTAAAAATTTTTCTCAACTCTTTCCTAACTTGGAAATTTTATGCAGATTTACCAAATAAGGATTTTGAGAGTTTCATTATCCATATTATGAGTGAAAATTTCTTAATTGCTCTGTTACTTGATCTTGTGGAGATGGGAGAATACCTTTTCTTTCTTTCAGTCTCTGGGCCTTTGTATTTCTTATAAAAGGAAAAGACCTATTTTTCAATATTCTCCTCCCACCACAACCTGTGTTAACATATCTAACTGCCTGCTTTTGTTTTGTTTTGTTTTGGTTTGGTTTGGTTTGGGTTTTTTTCGAGACATTGTCTCACTCTGCTACCCAGGCTGAAGGGCAGTGGCGCAATCTTGGTTCACTGCAGCGTAGTTTCCCAGGTTCAAGTGATTCTCCTGTCTCAGCCTCCTAAGTAGCTGGGACTACAGGCACCTGCCACCTTACTCGGCTAATTTTTGTATTTTTGTTAGAGACTGCGTTTTGCCATGTTGGCCAGGCTGGTCTTGAACTCCCGACCTCAAGTGATCTGCCTGCCTCAGCGTACCAAAGTGCTGGGATTATAGGCGGGAGCCACCACACCCAGCCTCTAACTACTTTTTCATTTGTTGTTTGAAAATACTATTTTCTCTGCATAGCTGAAAGGGTTGATGTCAAAAAAAAAAAAAAATTGTACACAGTTTGTATTTCTGTTTTTGTAGCTGCAGCTATGACCTAAAGAATCCTTTGGCTCTTGCTGCTTTGTTCATTGAGCTACAGGATTTTTTGTTCATGTTCATAAATTCATTCACCTACATCTTTTGTAAATCATATGTGAAACGACTATTCATTTTAAAATGTCCCTTAACATGTGTGTTTGTATATGTATATATCTAACTTCCCATCTAGGTATCTATGCATATCAGTATTTCTCTGAGTCTACTCATTTGAAGCATAGATGATTTCATTTATTGTTTTATCTTCTATAATACCTCACATAGGGTTTTGTTAAAATGTTTTATTTATGCTTGATGCATGCTCTCTCTTTACACACACACACACACACACACACACACACACACACTTGTATACACGCAGACATACACATACACTGATTGGATTGAGTGAATCCCAAAGAGTTGGATTTCTAAGTCTACCTTATAAATGGTTTTCACAACGTGCTTCTAGCTTTTAAATTTACAAGGAACATGACTTTATCTTCAGCAAAAATAAGCAAACATAATAAAGAGATACTGTCTTTTTGCTTTGCGAAGAACCATACAAAAAACATTTTGTAATCCTAGCTACAGGTATTATTTATGTGTATAAAGTGATTTCGTTTTCTTTTTCAGAGCACTTTCACATCTATAACTCCCTTGATGTTTCAGTAGCGTTGTTGGGTGCATAGGGAAGATACTATTCTCTTTTCCATTTGATAGAGTTGAAAACAGGCCCAGAGAGGGTTAGGTGACTTATTCAAGATCTCTTAGAACATTCCTACAGACCAAGAGTAGAAATCAAGTTTCTTGGTGCCTATTTGGCATTTCTTATGTGTCTTATTTTCAGTGCAACGATTTCTGAGTTCAGGTTTTGAAATGTGTTCCATTTAATAGCATTCTTTTACAATTAAGTAATGAGTAGCACCTGGTGATAGGTAACCTTTAAACAGAGTGGTGGTGTTTAACTTTTTTTTGAGTCGTTCACTAGGTTATAGTGTAGTGGTGCAATCTCAGCTCACTGCAACCTCTGCCTCCTGGGTTCAAGCGATTCCCCTGCCTCAGCTTCTTGAGTAGCTGGGACTATAGTTGCATGCCACCACGCCTGGCTAATTTTCTTTCTTTCTTTTTTTTTAGTAGAGATGGAGTTTTACCATGTTGGCCAGGCTGGTCGTGAACTCCTGATCTTGTGATCTGCCCGCCTTGGCATCCCAAAGTGCTGGGATTATAAGTGTGAGCCATCGCGCCCGGCCGACTTTTATCTATTTGATTTTTTAATCTAATATTTGGCTTGGTATTCAAGGCAGTGAATTTTTATCTCATCCTTTTCTTATTCCTGTGGGCAACTTTGACCACTCTTTACTTTGTGGCCCTTTTTATAAGTGGCTAGTAGAACAAAATATACTTGCGGTTTTCCTGTGTATGTCTCATTCATTTTTTTATTTGTCAGCCCACTCCATGAATAGCACATAGTTGATAGTTAGGAACTATTGAATGAATGTGAGGCAAATTCTTTGAATGTTAACTGCCTGGTATGTATTCATAGAACAATTCCTGTTTGTTCACCAGGAGGTTGATATTGATCTAAAGGGAAGATGCAGTATTTTCAGTGATCTAATATTTTATAATAGATGTGTCAAGCCTCTCCACTGCTGCATCAAGATACAGGGAATACAGGGATGAGTGAGATGAACCAGTCTCTGCTCTAGATGTTCATAGAATAATTTGGGGCACAAAACATATACTCACAGATGTTCAGGTCAAACTATGTACAAAGTACTGTTGAAGTTATTAGTTTTGTCTAGGGATTGGGGGACTTGAGCTGAATCAGGAAGGAGTTTGAATTTGCAGTGGCACTCAAGCACAGAAATTTACATGTAGAGTATAGCTAAGATTGCAAAATAACGTGGCATTTGAGAAGTTTAGTGACTGGAGTGTAGAATATGAGTTGGCTAGCATTGGGAAATGAAGCTGATATGTTAGATTGTAGGGATCTTAGGTTTCTTAGAAAAATTTAATCTTTATTCAGAAGGGGATGAGATAACTGCTGAAGTATTTAAAGCAAAGGATAGTATAATCGGATTTGTGTCATGAAAAGGTAACTGACAGCTTTGCCATGGACAGATGAGATGAGTGAGGATCCAGAGGCAGGCAGAGCAGTGAAAAATGTTCATGGGGCCAGGCACAATGGCTCACGCCTGTAATCCCAGCCTTTTGGGAGCTGTGGCAGGAAGATCACTTGAGGTTGGGAGTTCAAGAACAGCCTGGGCAACATAGCAAGATCCATCTTTGTTTAAAAAAAAAAAAATGCTGGATGTGGTGGCACATGCTGTAGTCCCAGTTGGTTGGGAGGCTGAGGTGGGAGACTTGCTGGAGCCCAGGAGGTCGAGACTGCAGTGAGCCAAACTGATGCCATTGCACTCCAGCCTGGACAGTGGGGTGAGTCCCTGTCTTTAAAAAAAAAAAAAAAGGAATATTTATGGAATGGTTCAGATAATAGATGGGTTCCTTCCTGAAGCAGCAGTACACAAGTGATAGATAGAGGTGAATGATTAACTAGAAACTGTGAGGAAGTAGAAGGAGTCAGGAATGCCTCTGAGGTTTCCAGCTAGGGTGATTCACAGACAGGGAATGCAAATGAAGGAGGCTTGATGGCGGTAGATGTTGATACTAACTTTGCATACACTGAGTGAAGTTTTTATAGAAAACCAAGACGGAAATGTCAAGTGAGCAGCTGGAAATAATAGAATCAATACTCAAAAGAAACACAGTACCTGATTATATGGATTGGAAGCCATAAATATATCTAGGAGGTAGCTAGAACCAAGACAGTAGTGGTGAGGGAAGTGTATGAGGAGAAGAGGGCCTAGGACAGAGTCTTAGGAAACCTCAGTTTCAGGGATAGAAAGAAAAGAAAGCCAACAAAGGACCTTGAAAAGTCTTGGGAAACATAGGTAATGATGGCATTATAATATACCTCTTCATTTGTTCTGTGCAGCTATTTTAGATACTACCGGAGTTTTTCTGGTATCTTTTATTGAATTGCTGTCAGTTCTATCAAAGGGTCAACTATCATTTTGCTTTGATTTCTTACTCTCCATCCTTTCTATTCATTCTATTAATCCCTCCTTTATCTTCCTATGCAAAGTTGATAGGAAAAGCATGACCTCCTGTATTCACTAACATTAGGAAAATGTGTAGTCTGTGATGTTCCTCATAGTAAAGAATTCATAGTAGCTGAGAATTTAGTTTGGCATCCTGATACTGTATTTTAGACATAAATATCTTACTTCAAAGCATATTTTGTTATTATTTTTGAAGTCTTAAACTGTATATTAGAGAGCCATTGACACTGAAATTTTTGACAGTTTCACACATTGAGGAAGTGTGTTAAAGAATTTCTCCTAGCTTCTCAAATGGAAGTCTGATTGTATTCTTAGACTTTGCATAGTATTCATAGCTGATATTTCAGCTTTATATGTATTTGATAAATATAGAATAAATGCTGGCTATGTTCAAAACCAAAGTATTGCTAGAAAACTTGAGTTACAAAAATGGATAACTAAAGCTGGATTAAAGCATTTTGTTTACAAAATGATTATGATTCTCCACTCCAACTCTCGTCTGAAATACAATTCAAATGAAACACTATTGAAATAAACTATAACGTAAGTGTAAGAAAATGCCATGGAGCTTTGATATGTGTCTAATGCAGACTATGTTGATATGCACTTGAAAATACTAAATGCTTTTCAGAAACGTGTTTTGGTGCTTTTGCTTCTCTGGTTCCCTAAGCACAAGCTTTCTAGAATGCCTTTTGGATAATCCAGCACTGACCTGGCCTTCAAAGGAGTTTGCAGTCTCCTGGGACGAAACGTACACAATTGAAATAGAATGAGAAAGAGGGCAGGGACTGAAATGCTGAGCCCTCACTGAATTCAGAACTACCAGTCTGAAAATTCAAATGCAAACATCGAACAGCCCTTTTATGATCAAATCTAAAAGTCCCATCTCTGGGGTATAGTTCATTTAGAGAATTTTACAAGGAGCTGGGAGTTGGAGACCCATCTGGTGGGAATCAGTTATCACTAAAGAAACTCAGGTATCAGCTGATTGTTTTCCATTTTGACTGTGTCAAAGGATCCTATGTCCTTCCCAGTCATGTATTTCTTATATCTAATAACCAGAATTCATTAGAATTACATAATTACAAATGATTTCTGACCTACGATGGCTTGACAGATTTTTGACTTTATGATGGTGTGAAAGTGATGTATATTTAGTATGCTTCTCAGCTAATGATGGAGTGGCATCCTGATAAACGCATCTTAAGTTGAAATGTAGGTTTATCTAGACGTAACCGCCATTGGTAAGTTTAGGAGCATCTGTACATGGTTTTCTTCCAACCCAGTATTGTGTTGGAGTTGGCATATACCATCTCACAAGAGCCAGCTGTTACATTTTCAGCAATTTTGTGAGCTGGTTGTAGATTACAGTCATTATTAAAAATTAAATTGTGTAAATTTACTGATTAAGAAAGGAAAAGCAAAGCTCATAGATACTGAAAATGCATCGGTCCTTAATTTGTTATGTTTCACGGTTGTCTTTATTTTTGAGATGAGTTATGTCAGCTGTATCTGTATGGACATAATAAATAATGGTTTACTATGATACAGCTCTTCCTGCCTCCATGTTCGGCAACATCATATTGGTACCTTGAAATGGGCCATGGTGGGAGAATTTATACCACCAAAATTGGCAAATACTATGAGCTGGGGCTGAACTTACTGTTTTGTTGATTGTTTAGACTTAAGAGAAAATGTTAATAATGCAGATTAAATTTAAAAGTTTGTTGTGTCCATAATCATTACATTGTAAATAGTAACAAAAAAATGAGTATTCTTCCACTGTTCCAAAATTTTTAACCATTTAGCAAAGAAGTCACTCACATTATTGACAAGTGAAGTCTAGAGTCTCCATTTTATCACTTTCACCTTTGACTTAAACAAAAATGTCAGCTAGTATTCATGTTAGAACTAGTCATAAGTTGCATCCATTAGTGGCTTTGGAGTACAGTAAAAATTAAGTCTTCTGTGAAAATCAGGTGACTAATTTACAATACAGAACATTGTATATTTTATGATGTTTGTAAATTTTGTATTTTGCATTCTTTGTCATTAAAATTTAAATTTATATGTCTAGGGTGTGGTGGTGTTTAGGCCAGGCGAGGTGCAGTCCCAGCAGCTCCATGGCTGCTCTGCTCTGAGCACCTGGCATGTCCTGTGCCCTTGGGGGAAAAAAAAAAAAAAAAGAAAAAAAATTGTATGTCTATAAATGTATGATTGCTCACAGAGAGCTGGTTGTTAAGCATTTACCAACACGTATAATTTCTAACAATGAACAAGTCCAAACATCCTTACTATGTTAAATTCAAATTTAAATAGGTTTATTTCTTCTTTCTTTCCTTGTTCTTTTTCCCTCCCTTCTTCCTGTTCTTCCTATTTCTCATTTTTCTTTTATTCTTAGTAATATGTACTATATTAAACTGAGTAAGCCAAAAAACACCTGAATTTCTTTTACCTGTTATTGTATTCGTCCGTTTTCCTACTGCTATGAAGAAATACCTGAGACTGAATAATTTATAAAGAAAAAGGGGTTTATTGGACTCATAGTTCCACATGACTGGGAGGCCTCAATCATTGCGGAAGGTGAAGGAGGAACAAGGGCACGTCTTACATGGTGGCAGGCAAGAGACAGCATGTGCAGGGGTACTGCCCTTTCTAAAACCATCAGATCTCGTGAGACTTACTCACTTTAATGAGAACAGCATAGAAAAAACTTGCCCTCATGATTCAGTTACCTCCCACCTGGTCACTCCCATAACACGTGGGGATTATGGGAGCTACAGTTCAAGATGAGATTTGGATGGAGGCACAGCCAAACCAAATCCCTGTGTTGTTTAACCCTTGCAGTGACCCATCAGCAAATACTGTTCCCCATTCTACAGAATAGAAAACTGAGGATAAGCCTCTTTTCTGTTGTCACACATCTCATAAATGCTGGAGATGGTTGCTTCTTTCAGATCTGTCTCCAAAGCCTCTGCTCTTTTTCAAATACCATACTGTTCTAAAGCTAGTTCTTATAAGCATATTAGGAAAAGTAGATCCTATAGCAAAAGGTTTTACTTTTATAGCTATTTATCCCAAGAACTATTTTTTACACAGAAAATAACACTTTCACAGTACCATTTTTGTTGTTTTGGGCTTACGTAAATGTTTTACACTCATTTAATTTTATTTCTGTTCTCATAGCCTTGGTGGAGGACCAGATGATGCGAAAGAAATTATGAGACACAGTTTCTTTTCTGGAGTAAACTGGCAAGATGTATATGATAAAAAGGTAAGATATCTTTGTGGCATAGTATGTAAATATTTTGGCTGCACTGCTAAAATGAATTTATAGCAAAAATATTTTAAGTGAATAAAAGTTAATGATGTAATGATACTTTCTATTTTACTGACATTTTAGTGATTGATTATTGAACTTCTGTGCACAAAAGTTTTCATATAATTTTGACTCCCCAGATACCTCTTGAAATTTTATTCAATGTGATCACAGAATTTATTTTTCCCTTTTTTTCATAATAATTTGTTAGTTTGCCTCTCATTATTTGTTTAAAAAAGATACCCGGTGTTATTTTTTTCTTTAAGAAAACTAGTTTAAAAATTATAATTTTTAAATTTGCCCGTGTCTTTAATTTTAAAGAGAACACTGCAGGTTTATTTATAAAAATTCTTGTTTTAAAAAGAATTTAAAGGAATTTGTTTTTAATATTTAATGAAGTAGTAAAGACAATGTCTTATTTGGGACTTCTCTGTCATTAGAAACAGAACTTTATTGCCCACAAAATGAATACTGCTAGACCAGGCACAGTGGCTCATGCCTGTAATCCCAGCATTTTGGGAGGCTGAGGCAGGAGGATTACTTAAGGCCGGGAGTTTGAGACCGGCATGGGCAACACAGTGAGAATCCATCTCTACAAAAAATAAAAAAAGTCAGCTGGATGTGGTGGTGTACTCCTGTAGCTCTGCCTACCTGGGAGGCTGGTAAGTCAGGCAAGAAAATCACTTGAGCACAGGAGGTTGAGGCTGCAGTGAGCTGTGATTACATCACTGTACTCCAGCCTGGGTGGCAGAGTGAGACCCAATCTCTTTAAAAAAAAAAAAAAAACGAATTATATATGTTTAGTTTTATCGTGATCTGCTTCAAACTTGTTTATATTTGTTTATTTTTGAAGATGAGGTCTCTTCTGGCCAGGCTGGAGTGCAGTGGTACAATGACAGTTTGCTGCAGCCTCTGCCTCCCCAGGCTCAGGTGATCCTCTCACCTTAACCTCCCGAGTAGCTTGGACTGCAGGCATGAGCCACCATACCTGACTAATGTTTTGGTACTTTTTGTAGAGATAAGATTTTGCCACGTTGCCCAGGATGGTATTGTATTCCTAGGCTCAAAGAGTCCTCCCTCCTTGGCCTCCCAAAGTGCTCAGATTAGATGCGTGAACCACTGTGCCCACCCTTCTTGTTTTTAATACTGCAATTTTTGCTTAAGTTCAGGAACAGGAAATTATGCCTGTCCCTCCCTCCCTTTTTTTTCTTTACTACCTCAGATATTGTTAGTACAGATGTTGATTCTGATACTTTGATTTTCAAATGCTTGTATAAAATTTTTACTATGAAATGTTTTTCATTCAGTAATTTACTCAGAATTTTTGTGTAATTATTTTTAGTTAGTCCATCCATTTCAGTTTATTCCAACATGTCATATTTTTACCTGAAACATCTATTAGTCAAAAACATTTATTTGGGGTCTGTTATATGCCAACTGTTCTTCTCTGTTAACCCTTAAGGTAAAGATAGAATTGTATGAATTACATGAGTTAGTAAGAAGTAACACAAGTACTTCGTGTCTGTATCATGTCATTGGTAGCCAGGAGTGTGGTGATTTTCTGTTTCTTGTAACTAGGAATTTAAAATAGGTACGTCATATTAGACACCTTTACTCGATTCAACTCACATGCATTGAGTTTCTACTATGTATAAAGTACCGTGTTATGTACTGAATCCTTTACAACCTTTATGAGAAGTATGTGAGCATTCTTAAGTGTCCTAAATGTTTCCTGACTTCTTATAGACAATTTTACACCACTTTGCATCACTGAGGATGATCCTTATGAGTTGCATGCATATGTAGGAATGGCTCAAATGAGCTATGTACTGTTTTCGTCAGGTCAGTAAACTACAAAAGAACCTGGAAGAGACAAGGGTTTGCTGTGTCTCCCAGAAATCATGCGTAGTTTTATTTTTAGTAGCTAATAATAAGCTACAACGAAATATCCCTTGTAGACTTACCCTATCCTGGGAGGACTTACTCCAAAAAAAAAGGAAAAAGAGCTATTTCTTTAAGAGACAATGGTTAAGGTACCAGTGTGGCACAGTAAATTTAAAGAAGGGCCAAAATATGGACCTTCTTCAGTCCTGTGAGAACAGTAAGATTTGCTAGTAAGTTTCCTTTTCTCAGTGTTCAGCTGTTCATGTTAAATAAGGGTTTGGCCCCACCTAGACGAAGCTCTGAGAGCCCAACCCGTATACCAGTAAGGAAGCAGGGCTTATCCTATCTTGGCTCCATTGGGCTAGACATGCCCAGTGTAAGAGTGATAGGAAGAGAGCCTGGCAGCTACCATGTAGAAATAGAATTAGGTGAGTGAGCAGCTCTGGCAGGGAGGAGGAGCTGCCAGAACAACTTCAGATGACGTATGTAGAGAAATTCGTTCAAGTTGTTACAATTATTTTTAAAAAATGGGTGCCATTTAATTTGAGCAAAAGTTTTAAATATCTTGAATAAAGAAGCACAACCAAAAAATGACTGTTTCTGTAAACAATAGATTGGTCGTGAATTGATGCCATCTACAGGCTTACTCATGGTGTCCCGTGTGACCGCCAAGGCTCTGGTGTTCTCTGCTGCCACATGCATACTTGAAGGGGCATCTTCATTGTAGCAGCACTTTTACATTTGAGTTTCTTTCTAAAAGGAAAATGTGATTGAGCCTATTTGGGTTTGTGTTGTATAACAGGAGAACTTGAAATTAATTTTGAGAGCCAGCCTGATGTAAGCTGTTTTAATGAATTTAGTTAAAATTTCAGTGCTTTGGACAGTGTAATTTACTATATAATTTATAAAATAAAACATTTTTATGGAGTCCTTACACCTTTAAAATGTGTAATTTCTTGTAAAAGTCAATTCATTCCTAAGATCAGGTATTTTTGTTACATTTTTATTAATAAGTTTTGGGAAATATTTTATTTTTGTTTATTATCACATAGTTCTTGGCTCTTTTTCTGCTTGTTGCTGCACATCAAGAGGTGATGGCACTTTTAGATATTCTGGTGTCTGTTGAGATCTGAATCTCTTTATAGGCAAAGTAAAAAGTGAACTAATCTTAATTACAAGTAGCACGATGTACCACTCTAAAGCGCACAGTATCAAAATATGAAAGAACAAGGTTGGTTCCTAATCGTGGATTTGCTTCTTGCTTTCTTTGTGGAAATGGACAGGTTACTTACTCATTCAAAAGATAAAATCCTTTAAGTACCTTCAAGCGTAAAGATTCTCTAGCAGGGTGTTTTATAGCCTGAATTTATCTAGATTAATGTCTATATAGATTTCGATATAAATTTTACACTCAGTTTGTCAGTCTGCTAAGATTTTGTGTGAGATTGTGTTGAATCTCTAGATAAATCTAGGGAGAACTGACATCTGAACAGTGAGTCTTCAGATCCATGAGTGCAGTGTATTTCTCTGTTTATTTAGATAGCCTTTAATTTCTCTCAGTAATGTTTTGTAAATTTCCATGTTTTAAGTCTTACACAAATTTTGTTAGGTTTATCCTTAAATGTTTTATGTCTTCCAATGGAAATGATATTTAAAATTTCATTTTCACTTTGTTTTGCTGCCAATATATAGTAATACAGTTGTTTTTTTCATATTGGCCTTTTATCCTGGAGGCTTGCAAGAATTAGCTGTAGTAATCTTTTTTTGTAGATTACTTACAGTTCTCTGCACAGACAATTGTATGTTCTGTAAATAACATTTTACTTCATTTCTAATCTGTATGCATTTTATTTCTTTTCTCTTTTGCCTTGTTATATTGGCTAAGACCTTCATTATAATGTCGAGTAGTGGTAAGAGTGAACATCCTGACTTTGTCCCTAGTCTTAGGGAGAAAAGCATCTTTTACCATTAAATATGATGTTAATGAGCACATGTAGCAGCCAGATCTGGGTTTCTAAATATTATTCTCCAATAAAAAGAACCAAGGCTCCTTGAGGAAGTGAATGATTTCAACACTAGTATGGGTAAAAAAAAAAAAAAAAAAAAAAAAAAAAAAAAAAAAGGTTGAGCCTGGAGAATTTTGTGGTGTCAGAGTGTAAGGAAGGAGCCTTAAAAAAAAAAAGACATGTAAAGCAACCAAACCTGAAGAGTCCTGTGGCAAAAGCTAAAACAATTTCAGTAATAAAAATAGTGTTAGTTTATGATCCAAAGAATAAAATACATAATCACGAGACTATTAAATAAGTGAGTGTCTAAATAAATAAAGTGTTGAGAGGGCCATGTTTTTTCTTACAGATGAATTCTAATTAATGAATGTAGTAGAGGTGAGGAAAGTAGAAAATCACCATTAGAACTCCAGAGCAAAAATTGCTCATGCACGATTCACCTCAGAATGCAAAAATTAGTGAGCAAAAGTTTAGGAAAGACGATATTTCCATAGTTTCAAGGTATCTCCCCTTGAACATTTATCATTTACAAAGGTAAAATGACTGACTTTACAGGGGAGAGATCTGGCAAAAACGGTCTTAACCAAGTGATCATGGTTAACATCACTAGTAAGTAAGATGTTGACGTCATGGAACCCATGATAAGATGCTCTGAGAAGGGCACATCACTTTTGAAGTGCTGTCCTCCAAGATGCATAACCTCAATAAAATCATGAGGAAATCTGAAGAACTGACATGGAGGGACATTCCTTAAAATACCTGGCCAGATAACTTCAAAAGTGTCAACCTCATGATAGACAAAGAATGATGGAACTCTTGTAGACTGGGGAGACTAAGGTGGCATGAGGACTAACTGCAGTGTGAAATCCTGGGTTGGGTCCTGGACTAGGCAGGAGCATTAGTAGAAAAACTGGTGAAATCTAAATAAACTTGGTAGTTTACTTAATAGTATTATACTGATGTTAGTTTCTTTGTTTTGATATTCATACTATGGCTATATAAGATACTAGCGTAGACGAAGGTGGGTAAAGGGTATATGGTAACTGTGTGCACTATATTTTTGTAAGTTCTGTAAGCCTAAAGTTATTTGAATATAATATAAGAATGTGATGTTAATGTAGGTGTTTTATACCTCCTTTATCAGGTTGAGGAAGTTCTAGTCCTAGGTTACTGAGTTTCTTACATCATGAATCGGTATTGAATTTTATTAAAGCTTTTTCTGCACTTACTGCAGTGATCATATGGCTTTTCTCTTTTATGTTTTATTAAAATGGTAAATTAACATTGATTTTCCAAAGTTGAGTGAAGCTTGCATTACTATTGAAAAACCCATCTGTTCCTGATGTGTTATTATATATTGCTAGCATTGGTACATTGTATTTCTAAGGGTATTTGCATCCTGAAATCCTGAGTGATATTACTATGTCATCTTGTTTTCCTAAAATGTCTTTGTATAATTTTCACTTCAGGATCATGCTTGCTTTTTTTTTTTTTTTTTTGAGACAGAGTCTTGCTTCGTTGCCAGGCTGGAGTGCAGTGACTCCATCGGCTCACTGCAACCTCTGCCTCCCGGGTTTAAGCAGTTCTGCCTCAGCCTCCCGAGTAGCTGGGACTACAGGCATGCGCCACCATGCCCAGCTAATTTTTGTATTTTTAGTAGAGACAGGGTTTCACCATGTTGGCCAGGATTGTATCAATCTCTTGACCTCATGATCCACCCACCTCGGCCTTCAAAAATGCTGGGATTACAGGCCTGCCCAGCCCATGCTTGCTTTTTAAAAACAAAAGGGGAAGTACTCCTCCTTTCTCTTTAATTTTATAGAATTGTTTGTGTGGAATTTGTATTATTTATTAATTAAATATTTGGTAGGATTTACCAGTGAGGCTCTCCCTAGACCTGGAGTTTTATCTTTGTTGGGTGGTTTTTAACTGTGAATTCAATTTATGGGGCTGTTGTGGTTCTCTGTCGTTTCTCGAAGGACTTTTGCTCTTTGTGTCTTTCAAGAAATTTGTCATCTAAGTTAAGTTTTTCTCTAAAGACTGTTAGTCATGCTTTGCAAATTTTGATGTGCTGTGTTTTTATTTCAAAAGAGTTTTAATTCCCCTTGTGATTCCTTCTTAAGGGTTATTTCTAAGTATGTTGATTAATTTCCAAATATACGGATTTTTCAGATGTTTCTCTGTTACCGATTCCTAGCTTAATTCTTTTGTGGTTGGAGAACATAGTTTATATGATTTTAATCGTTTTACACTTTAAAAGATTTGTTTTATGGCTGAGAAAATGGCTTATGTTGGTGTATGTTCTATATACACTTGAAAGAATCTATACATTGACCCTTGAACAATGCAGGAGTTAGGGAACTTTTGACTCCCCAGAAACTTAACTATTAATAGCCTACTGTTGACCAGAAGCTGTAATGAACAGTTGATTAACACACATTTTGTATGTGTATTATATACTGTATTTTTATAATATAGTAAGCTACAAGGAAAGGGGAAATGTTATTAAGAAAATCATAAGGAAGATAAAATGTATCTACTATTAATGAAGTGGAAGTAGATTATTGTAAAGGTCTTCACCCACATTGTCTTTGCATTGAGTAGGCGGAGGAAGAAGAGGGTTGGACTTGGCTGTCTCAAGAGGTGGCAGAGGCAGAAGAAAATTTGGGTGTAAATGGGCCCACACAATTCAAACTCATGTTGTTCAAGGGTCAACTGTATTTTGCTTTTACTGCATAAATTGTTCTACCAATGTTCATTAGGTCCAGACAGTTAGTAGTATTGTTCATGTCTTCTGTGTTCTTACTGATTTTCTGCCTACTTTTTCTGTTGGTTTCTGGAAAAGGGTTGTTGTTATCTTCAATTATAATCATGGACTTTATCTTTTAGGTTTTGCTTCATGTATTTTGAAGCCCCATTGTTGCATACATACTTAGATTTAGTATTGTCTTCTTAGTGAATTTACCTCATCTTTTTTTTTCCTTTTTCTTTCTTTCTCTCTCTCTCTCTCTTTTTTTTTTTTTTTTTTTTTTTTTTTTTNACCTAGCCAATTTTTGTTTTTTTTTAAGAGATGGGTCTTGCTATTTTGCCATGGCTGGATTTGAAGCTCTGGGCTCAAGCAATCCTCTTGCCTCAGCCTTTCCAGTAGCTGAGATTGCAGACACATATCACTGTGCTCATCTTTACCTCCTTATCATTAGGAAATGTTCTGTATCCATAACAGCAGTCCCTATTTTGAGATCTACTTTGTCTGATATTAATATAAGTACTCCAGCTTTCTTTTAACATATCTTTCCCTATCATTATACCTTTAACCTATGCCAATTATATTAAAGTGGATATTCTTTTAGACAGCATGTAGTTGAGTCTTGTTTTTTTTTTTTTTCTTACTCATTAGATAATATGACTTAATGCAATGTGTAGCCTGCTTTCATTTAATGTACTTAATGACATAGTTGGGTTTAAATATACCACCTTGCTGTTTGTTCTTTAATTTTTTTTCTTTGTTCCTTTTCCTCTCTGTCTGCCTTCTTTAGGATTTGTTGCATATTTTATGGCTCCATTTTATTGCTGCTATTGTCTTAGTTGTATATTTTATTGTTTGGAGGTTGTTTCTAGAGTTTGTGGTATACATGTTTAACTTAGTCTACCTTCAGTTATAACCAGTTCACTACAACAACCTATTTCTATTTCCTCCTTTATTCTTTAGGCTATTATTTCTTAAAATTTACTTTCATATATGATAAACATAATACATGGTAATCATAATGAAATTTTGCTTTAGGTAATTATATTTTAAAGTGATTGAAAATGCTACACATTTACCGTTAACACTTTCCATTCCTTTATATAGACCCATGCTCTACCTGCCATTATTTTTTTCTTCATTCTTTATTATAAGGCTCCTTTAACTCCACTTCCACCTCCCTAGGTTTGGAAAAATTCATGGAAAAATATATTTTAAGGAATACAGGATTGGAAATGAAGGAAATGTAACATTTCAGAATGGGAAAACAATGTGAGAAAAAAATTAAGTAGTAACAAGAGAAATGCATGAAGATATGCTGAGTGGAGGAACTGGGAATCTGTGGTGGGTTGAAACTGGATGTAAACAACAGGTGTCCTGTGAATATAGTGCGGATTCTGGAAGGTTCACCTCATATGTTTCCGTGATCCACTTACCAGAATTGTAGATGCTGAAGTAAGGAAATGACATGCAGTAATTGGATTTTTTCAAGTTTTATCGGAATAGATTCTTAGGGAGAAGCGTCTGGAAAAGAGAATCTCATTAAGATACTACTGTAGTAATACAGTGTTAAGTGACAGAACCCTTACTAAAGCAACGTAGGCAACGAAGGAAAAGGAAGGAAGTGTGAATTCCAAAGATATAAAGAAATGAGGACTCATAGTTTAACAGTACTGGGGAAAATACTGGGAGAAAGTTTAAGGAGGAGGATTATAGCCGGTTTTCGTAATTAATTTCAGATAGAATTGTCTAGTGGCTAGAAATATAGCACTAACTTTTGGGAGTAAAAGTGGAAATAAATATGAATGTTTCGAAAATTCAGAGTTTACTTAGAGCTGTGGAAATGCTTAAGGAGGAGAGGGCTAATGGATAGGAGAGAGGGAAGAGAAAATTTGAAAGGAAAGTCAGGAGGGAGGGAAGCAGTGAGAACATGGAATGTTGGGATTGAGTTTTGGAATATATTCATGGTCAGTAATGGAGGTTGGTTTGACGACACATTTTTGCAAGGTGTATCAAGATCGTTTGTGAAGTGTCATGCCAAAATTGAAGTGGAACTTTGCTGACTGAGTTTTGACTTTCTACTTTCTGATTGAGATACTCAGCCTGAAGGGCTTGGTGATTGACGGCAGTTACAGAGAGGTTAATGATTGTAAGCTACAGCTTTTAGCAGTGAAGCAAGGCCAGAGGAGTAGAACAGACACACCAACGGAAGAGAGATGAAAGGCTAAAAATAGGTTTCTGTTTGATATCTTTCTTATCACAATTAAATAATGGCCCACTTTTAAACTTTGGGTCAAAGAAAGATGTGTTCTAAATATCTGCTAGACATTCTGATGGCTAAACATTATAATTAGTGTCTTCTTTTGGTCATGAGGCATTGTACTTAGGATATAAAAACACAAACAGCTGTCAAAACCAGTTCTGGCATAAAATATATACAGTTAAAGCTTTAAAAGCCTTCAAATTGGGTTAAGAAATATAACTACGTGTTGCTTACAGAAATCTCACCTAGAATAAAATTACACAGAAAACTGGAAAAAATAATAATGAAGAGAAACTTAATAATCAAACGACACAAAAAGTAAACAGAAGTGACAATAATTTGGGGCCAAGTAGATTTCAGATATTAAATGTGATAAGTAGATCATTTGTAGCATAAATGACAATAGTGTAGTCATCAGTGAAACATAATTTTTTGCACCAAATAACAGCATCTACGTACATAAAACACTATTAAAAATGCAAGAGTTAACTCAAGATGGGTTAGAGACGTAAATGTAAGACCTGAAACCATAAAAAGGTATAGAAGAAAACCTATGAAAAATTCTTCTGGAGATTGTCCTAGGCAAATAATTTGTGACTAAGACCCCCAAAAGCAAATGCAGTAAAAACAAAAATAAATAAATGGGACTTAATTAAACTCAGAAGCTTCTGCATAGCAAAAGAAATCATCAACAAAGTAAATAGACAATCTGCAGAGTGGGAGGAAATATTGCAAACTGTACCCCTGAAAAAGGACTAATACCCAGAATCTTATTATAAGGAATGCAGATCTGCAAGAAAAAAGTCAAATAATTCCATTAAAAAGTGGGCAAACAACATGAGTACATTTCTTGAAAGAAGATATATACAAATGGCCAACAAACATAGGAAAAAATGTTCAACATCACAAATCATCAGGAAACTACAAAATAAAACCACGGTGAGATACCACCTTACCCCAATGAGAATGGTCATTTTTAAAAAGCCAAAAAACAACAGATGTTAATGTAGATATGGTAAAAAGAGAATGCTTACATGCTGTTGGGGAAATGCAAATTATTACATTACAACCTCTATGGAAAACAGTGTGGAGATTTCTCAAAGAACTAAAGGTGGATGTACCATTCGATCTACAAATTCCACTGGTAGGTATCTACCCAAAGGAAAGGAAGTCATTCTATAAAAAAGGATACATATACTCATGTTTCTTGCAGCGCAATTCACAGTTGCAAAGGTAGGAAATCAGCCTAGGTGCTCATCAACCAGTGAGTGGATAAAATCAATGGGACGGACACACACACACACACACACACCCCTTGTAATATCACTAGCCATAAAAAAAGAACAAAATAATATCTTTTGCAGCACTTACATGGAACTGAAAGCCATTATCCTAAGTGAGGTAACTCAGTAACAGAAAATCAAATACTGCATGTTCGCAGAAGTGGGAGCTAAGCTATGGGTATGCAGAGGCCTACAGAGTATAGTAGAGTGGACACTGTAGACTCAGGATGAGGGGAGGATGGAAGAGGGAGGTGAGGGATGAAAAATCACGTGTTGGGTACACTAAAAGCCCAGAGCTGACCACTATACAGTTCAACCATGTAAGCAAAAACCGTTTGTACCCCTAGAGCTATTGAAATTTTAAAAATATATTTAAAAAATTTTAATCTACAGAAGCTGATAGAAGTATACCTATTTAACATGTCTAGAGGTTTAACAGTTCATTGATCTTTATAAATATCTGGCTTTTGCTTTTGTCGATTTTTCTTCATTGATCTCAGCTCTAATTTTTATTATATCTTTTCTTCTCCTTACTTTGGACTTAATTTTCTAGTTTTCTAAGTTGAAAACTTAGATTATTTGTTTTAGATCTTTTCTACCTTGTGCATTCAGTGCTATAAATTTTCCTCTAAACATTACTTTCACTGTATCTCACAGATTTTTATGTTTTATTTTCATTTAGTTACAAATAGTTTTAAGTTTTATTGAATTATAATATGTGTGTTACTTAGAAATGTGTTGTGTAGTCTGCAGGTATTTTGGAGCTTTCCAGCTGTCTTTCTGTTACTGATTTCCAGTTTAATTTCATTGTAGTCTGAGAGCATACTGTAAGGGTTATTACTGAGTTTAGAATGAGGAAACTGAGACCAGCATGAGAAAATTAAATGCCAATTTATTCAACTCCCGGGTGAGGTTCCATGGTCCCGGGGAAAGGGGCCAGGGAAGTCGTGCCAACTTCCTGGGGCGTGGGGTTTTTATGGCTAGGAGGAACAAGCAACAGCTGGGTGCTCTGATTGACTCCAGGGGAGTGGGATTGAGACGGGGCCGGCCGCTATTGGTTGGCGGGTTGTTGGGCGAGTTTTCCAGTGGGAGAGCTGGCCAGGAGCCTTGCATCAGCTCATTTGGCAGAGCTAGGTGCTGGGTGCAGAGGTGGGTGTGTCCAACCTCCCGGCAAGGCAACCAGCCTTACACATATAATAGCACCGTATGATTTCACAGATAGTACAAGTACCATATAACTGTAATCCCCAATCCTCCTTCCTGTTCCTTATAACACTACTGTCATAAATTTCACTTACCTATAAGCTGTAATCATCAAATACATTATTGCTATTATTATTTTGAGCAAACTGCGATGTCAGATTAAGAATATTAAGAACGGAATTTTATGTTACTTTTGTATATTTCCTTTCTAATATTCTTCCTTTCTTCACATAGATACAAATTTCTGGCCTACATTATTTTCCTTTTGAGACAGAGTCTTACTCTGTTGCCCAGACTGAAGTGTTCAGCTCACTGCAGCCTCACGCTCCTGGGCTAAAGCAACCCTCTCACCTCAGCCTCCCCCGTAGCTGGGACTAAAGGCATGTGCCACCACGCATAGCTAATATTCTGTTTTTTTGTAGAGACAAGGTCTCACTCACTATGTTGCCCAAGCTTGTCTTGAACTCCTGGGCGTGAGGGATCCTCCCACCTTGGCCTTCCAAAGTGCTGATACTTTAGACATGAGCCACCATACCTGGCCTATATTCCTTCTTTTTGATAAACTTTTTTTTTTGACATTTCCCTCTGGGCAGTTATCTGGCAACAGATTGCCTCAGTTTTTATTTTTATTTTTCTGAGAAATTCTTTGTTTTTCCTTGACTTTTGAAGGATGATTTTGTTGGATACAGAATTCTAAGGTTGGTGGGTTTTTCTTTCAATTCTTTTTTACATATTTCACTCCACTTTTCTTGTTTGCATGATTTCCAATAACTTTGTTCCTTTTTAGGTAAGGTTGTTTGTTGTTTTCTGGCTTTCAAGATTTTATTTTTGTCTCTGATTTTTCTACAGTTCAAATGTGATATGTCTGGGTGTAGATTTTAGGTATTTATGTTGTTATGTTTGCTTTTCTCTGAGCTTCCTGGATATTTGTGTTTTGGTGCCTGTCATTAATTTTGAAAAATCATCCTGAGTCATTACTGCTTGAAATATTTTTTCTATTCATTCATCCCTTGTCATTTTGGTATTTTCATTACAAATGTATTATGCCTTTTATAACCGTCCTACAGTTTCTGAATGTTCTGCCTTTTCATTCTTTTTTTTCTGTTTGCATTTCATTTTTAGAAATTTCTATTGATAATTTTTCAGGCTCACTGATTGTTTCTTTGGCCATATTGTCTATTAATAAGTCCTTCAAAGGTGTTCTTAATTTCTGTTGTGATATTTTTTATTTCTAGCATTCCCTTTTTATTTATTCTTGGAATTCCTATCACTCTGCGTACATTACCCATTTGTTCTTATATGTAGTCTACTTTTTCCATTAAAAGGCTTAGTATATTGATCATAGATGCTGTAAATTCCTAGTCTGATAATCCCATATCTGTATCTGGTTCTGATGCTTGTGTTTTGAACTTTTTTTTTTTTGGTCTATTAGTATGCTATGTAATTTTTGGGTACTGGGTAAAAGACACTGAGGTAAATAGCCCTCCAGTGGAGTGTTTTATATGTCTCTGGATAGTTTAGCCAGCTCTACTAACTTACTAATTCTAGTACTCATTTTTTTTTTCCAAATTTCAGGATATATTCTGCATAGATAATTATCTATTTCCACTCGATATGAGTTTTATTTTATTTTGTGTAAACTTATTACACTGATCAGGATTATCAGAACCATGCTGTTTCAAAATGGTGAGATTAAATATTGCAATCTCCCATTGAGTATTCTATTAACTGTAGGTTTTTTATACATGCTATCTCTCAGGTTAACAGAATTTTCTAATATTTCCCATTTTTTTGAGCACTTGAAGAATGGATTCTGGATTTATGTTTATGTTTTGCTTCTATTTTAATTTGTTAATGTAGTGTATCACATTGATTTTTGAGTATTATGTTAATCTTGCATATCTAGAAGAAAACAGTCACAGAATATTATCTTTTTTGTATATAGCTAAATTTGATTTGCTAATATTTTGAGGATTTTGCATCTATATTCATTAGAGATGTTGGGTTATACTTTTCTTATACTGTCTGATTTTAGAATCACAATAATGTGATATGTAAAATGAATGGTGTTCCCTTCTCTTCTGTTTTATGGAAGAGTTTGAGTAGAATTGATATATTTCTTCTTTAAATGTTTGACAGAATTCTCCTGTGAAGCCGCCCGGGTCAAAACTAAAGAAAGTCAGTTTCTTTAATGGATATAGGGTAATTCTAGTTATCTGGACTTTTTAATATATATATAAGATTTGGCAATCTGTGTATAGTTCTAGGAATTTGAAAATTTTATGTCATTGTTGAATTTATTGATTTTATTATTTTCAAAGAACTGGACTTTATTTTCATTTATTTTTGTTTTTGTTTTATGTTTCCTTTTTTCTATATTTTCTGCTTTTTATTTCTTTTTTTTAGTTTATTGCATACTAGATTTGAATTCTTTATTTTATGACAGAGGCATATGGTGCTATATGTTTACCTCACAGCACGGCTTTTGTCTGTGTCCTGTAAATTTTGATATATTTTATTTTGACTTAATTTTATTTCACAATGTTGAGAATTTTTTGGCAGTTGCTTGCTTAACCCTATGAATTATTGCGGTGTTTTGTTTGTTGTACAGTATTTGGAGATGTTTCAGCTATCTTTCTGTTTCTGAGCTCTGGTTTATATCTGTTATTGTTAGACAATGTATTTTGTGTAACTTCAGATCTTTTAAATTTATTGATTTATTTATGACTCAGAGTATGGTTTCTATTGATAGATTACATGCACTTGAAAAGAATGGGTACTTTGCTTTTGTGTAGAATATTCTATAAATATCAGTGATAGAATTGGTTGGTTAATAGTGTTAGATCTTCTGCCTCCTTACTGATAGCTTAGTGACTTGCTCTTAACAGTTATTAAAAGAGAAGTGAAACCTTCAGTTATAATTGTGGCTTTGACTCTTTCTCTTTATTGTTCTATAAGTTTTGACATTTTTTAGTTGCATATTTAGATGCACCCAAATTTCAGTATTATTATATCTTTTTATAAATTTACCTCTTCATCATTTAGGTTAACTAATTTATTGGTGTAAAGATTACAACAGAAATAAATGAAATAAAAAATTGAAAAGCAATAGAGAATAATGACCAAAACCAAAAGTTGGTTCTTTGAAAAATCAACAAAACTGACAAAACTTTAGATTGATTTACTTAAGGGAGAAAAATGAAATACTAAATCAGAAATGAAAAGGGGATATTACTACTGACTTTACAGAAATAGAAAGGATTATAAAAGAATACTACGAAGAACTGTATGCCATCAAACTGAGTAACCTAGGTAAAATGGACATATTCCTAGAAATACACAAATCACCAAAATGACTTCAGAATAAATTGAAAATCCAGATAAACCCATAACTCTTAAATAAATCAAATCACTAATCACAAACCTCCCAGGAAAGAAAAGCCCAGGGCCAGATGGCTTTACTGGAGAAGTCTACCCGACACTTAAAGAAAAATTAATGCCAGTCCTTCTCAAATTCCTTTAGAAATTTGAAGAGGAGTGAACCCTCCCTCACTTGCTCTATTAGAGGAGCATTACCCTGATGTCAAAACCAAAGGCACTGTAAAAAAACTACAGACCAGTGTCCCTAATGAATACAGATGCAAAATGTCTTAACCAAATACTAGCAGACCATTCAGCAATATAATTAAAGGATACACCTTAACCAGGTAGATTTATTTCAGGATCGCAAGGATGTTTCAATGTATAAAAATTGATCAGTGTAATGTCCCACATTAATAGAATGAAGGAGAAAACCTGCATGATCATTTCAACTGATGCAGGGAGAGCATTTGACAAAATTCAACATTCATTTATGGTAAAAACACTAAAAAAACTAGAAGTAGAAGGAAACTGCCACAACATGATAAAGGTCGTATATAAAAACTCTTGGAAAGGCTTTCCTTTAAGGGATCATTTCTATAGTTTGGAACACCCTCAGCTCACATTATATTCTATGGTGAAAGACTGAAAGTTTTTCTCTTGAGATAAGGAAGAAAACAAAGATATCCGCTTTCAACACTGCTGTTTAACCTGATACTGGAAGCTGTAGCCAGAGGAGTTAAACAAGAGAAACAAAAAGCAATCAAATTTCATTTGTTTGTTTGTTTGTTTGTTTCTAAGATGGGGTTTCACCATGTTGACGAAGCTGGTCTTGAACTCCTGACCTCAGGCGATCCACCCACATCGGCCTCCCAAAGTGCTAGGATTACAGGCCTGAGCCATTGCATCTGGCCAGCAATCAAATTTCAAAGGAAGAAATAAAACTGTTTCTGTTAATAGATGACATTATCCTATATGTAGAAAACCCTAATAAACACACACACACCCCACACTTGAGCTCTCTTAAAACTAATAAAATCAGTAAAGTTGCAGTATGCAAAAGCAACCTAGAAAATACATTGTATTTCTGTATACTAGCTATCAACAGTGTAAAAAGGAACTTAAGAAGAGCAATTTCATTTAAAATAGCATCAAAAAATGTTTTAGAAATAAATTTAACCAAGGAGGCACAAGACTTACGTGCTGCTGACTATGAAACATTGTTGAAAGAAATTAAGATATAAATGAATGGAAAGACATCCCATGTTTATAGATTGGATATTTAATATTAAGATGAGAGTGCTAAAATGATAATACAGACACAGTGCAGTTTTTTCTTATTCTTGTGGTAGAATACTATTCAAGAATAAAAAAATGAATAAATTTATAAGTATGAATATTGATAAATCTCAAAAAATAAACACACGGAAAAATTACTGAGGCCTTTTACAGAATGATAGCATACTACGAAAACTGGAAATGTACCATGAAAAGCCTTGTATTTATGACCATTTATATATATGGGAGAAAAGTATAAAAACTTGCATGTAAATGATGTGAAGTAACTTCAGGACAACATTTGCTTGAATTATAGGTGATTGCCATTCTCACAGGTTAAAATGGTGGAATACTGCCAGGTGCAGTGACTCATTCCTTTAATCCCAGCATTTTGGGAGGTCAAGGTAGGAGGATTCCTTTAGCCCAGGAGTTTAAGACCAATGGCAAAACCCCACCTTTACCAGAAATGCAAAAAATTAGCCAGCTATAGTGGTGCACGACTGTAGTCCCAGCTCCTCAGGAGGCTGAGGTGGGAGGATCAGTTGAACCCAGGAGCTGAAGGCTGAAATGTGCTGTGATCACGCCACTGCTCTCCAGCTTGGGTGACAGAGCAAGGCCCTGTCTCAATCAATGAATCAATGGTTGAACGTTAATGAGTGGGGAAGAAATAGGTATTTAGCAGTAACCATTTTATATTTGAAAAAAACGGACGTTTGAAAGTACATATGGTACAATGTTAACATCTGTTAGACTTGGTTGTCTTATTTTCTATTCTTGATGCTTAAAATGGTTCTTTTTTTATTTTTAATTCAAGTGAAAGTTAAAAGAAATAGGACATTCAGCTTAGGCTACTCAAGAAAAATTGAAAGGTCGTAATGTCCCCTTTGTCATTTCTGATTGTGTTTATTCAGATCTTCTCTCATTTTCAATTATTCTAGCTAGCAGTCTATCTGTTTTGTTAATGCTTTCAAAAAACCAACTCCTCGATTTGTTCATCTTTTGTACTGGTTTTGCATCTCAGTTTCCTTCAGTTCTGCTCTGATTTTGATTATTTGTTGTCTTCTGCTAGCTTTGGGGTTGCTTTGCTCTTGTTTATCTGGTTCTTCTAGTTGTAATGTTAGATGATTGTTAATTTGAGATTTTTCTAACTTTTTATGTGAGCGTTTAGTGCTATAAACTTCCTTCTTAATACTACCTTAGCTATATCCCGGAGATTCTAGTATGTTGTATCATCGTTCTCATTCGTTTAAAAGAATTTCTTGGTTTCTACCTTAATTTCATTATTTACCTAAAAGTAATTCAGGAACACATTCTTTAATCTCCATGTAATTCTGCGGTTTTGAGAGAGTTTCTTAGTATTGCTTTCTGTTTTTCTTGCACTGTGTTCTGAGAGTGTGGTTGATATGACTTCAGGTTTCTAAAAATTTGCTGAAGTCAAACCATTAACGTTTGCAGATAGTATGGTTCTGTCTATACCCAAACAACCTGATTCTCTCTGCCCAAAAGCTCTATAATTCAATAAACATCTTAACAAAAATTGACAAATTAACATAAGCTATATCTAAGGATACAAAATCGATGTACAAGAATCAGGATTCCCATGCACCAACAATATCTAAGCTGAGAGCCAAACGAAGAATGCGATTCTATTTACAAAAGCCACAAAAAGAATAAAATATATAGGAATACAGCTAACCTGGAAGTGAAAGATCTTTACAATGAGAACTGCAAAACACTGCTTAAAGAAATCAGACAACACAAACAAATGGAAAAACACTCCATGCTCATGGATAGGAAGAATCAATATTGTTGAAATGGCCATACTGCCCAAAGCAATTTATGGATTCAGTGCTATTCCTATTCAAACTACCAATGACAGCCTTCACAAAATTAGACAAAGCTATTTTAAAATCCATGTGGGCCCAAAAAAGAACCCAAACAGCTAAGGCAATCCTAAGCAAAAAGAACAAAGCCAGAGATACTACATTACCCAACTTCAAACTATACTACAAGGCTATAGTAACCAAAACAGCATGGTAATGGTACAAAAACAAACACATAGACCAATGGGACAGAATAAACAGCCCAGAAATGTCACACAGTTACAACCATCTGATGATTGAAAAAGTCAACAAGAAGCAATAGGGGAAGGACTCCCTCTTCAGTAAATGATGCTGTGATGACTGGTTAGCCATGTGCAGAAGGTGAAAACTGGACATCTTCCTTACACCATATACCAAAACAACTCAGGAGAAATGTAAAACCTAAAACTATAAAAAAAACCCTATAAAATAACCTGGGAAATACCATTCTGGACATAGGCCTTGGCAAAGTCTTCATGACAAAGACTCCAAAGGCAATTGCAACAAAAACAAAACTGACAAGTGAAACCTATTTAAAGAGCTTCTGCACAGCAAAAAGGACTAAACGGACCTAAACAGAGGAGTAAACAGACCTCTGCAGAATGGGAGAAAATATTTGCAAACTGTGCATCTGACAAAGGTCTAATATTCAGAATCTATAAGAAATTTAAACAAATTTACAGTCAAAAAAACAACTCCATTAAAAAGTGGGCAAGACACATGAACAGACACTTTCTAAAAGAATACATACATGTGGCCAACAGGCATGTGAAAAACTGCCTAACATCACTAATCATTAGAAAAATGTAAGTTAAAACCACTATGAGATACCATTGCACACTGGTCAGAATGGCCCTTATTACAAAGTCAAAAAATAACAGGTGCTGGCAAGATTGTGGACAAATGGAAACACTTATACACTGGTGGTGCAGATGTAACTTAGCTAAGCCACTGTGGAAAGCAGTTTGACAATATGTCAAAGAACTCAAAATCGAATTACATTTGACTCAGCAGTCCCCTATTGGGAATGTAAATTATTCTGCCATAAAGACACATGCACACACATGTTCATTACAGCATTGTTCATAATAGCAAAGACATGGAATCAACCTAAATGCCCATCAGTTACAGAATGGATAAAGAATGTTGTACATATATGCCATGGAGTACTATGCAGTCATCAAAAAGAACAAGATCATGTGCTTCGAAGCAAAATGAATGGAGCTGGAGGCCATAAGCCTAAGCAAACACAAGGAACAGAAAATGAAATCCCACATGTCCTCACTTGTAAGTGGGAGCTAAACATTGAGTATATATCAACACAAAGGGGAACAGCAGACATCAGGGCCTACTTTTGAGGGTGGCGGGCAGGAGGAAGGTGAAGATCAAAAAGCTCCCTGCCAGCGACTGTGCTTATTATCTGAGTGATGGAATGACATGTACACCAAACCCCCCATGACATGCAGTTTTCCTGTATAACAGACCAACATGTGTGCTACTCAACCTAAAATAAAATTTAAAAAATAGAGAAAATTGAGGAGTAAAGAAAGAAGGAACAGTAGCTAAAGGGAACACATAGAATGGGTGATATTTATTTTATATGCTCAGGGGAATGATCCAAAAGAGTGTAAAAATGGAACTACATAGAAAAAAGTAATATTAAGATAAAAACATGTAGATAGTAAGATGTAAGGTTAATACAGAAAAAAATGTAAGATCTCTGAAACATAGCCCATAGAAAGGAGGTGGGAAAACCTTGTAGTGACATCGATTGGAAAGAAGCAAGGTGCCCACCAAAGCAAATGTGTTTATAGGCATGTAGGCAGAAAGTTATGGTAGTTTCTGACTGAAGGCCCCAATTACTGTTTTTGTTTTTGTTTTGTTTTTTAAGAGATGAGGTCTTGCCGTAATGCCCAGGCTGGAGTGCAGCGGCACAATCACAGCTCACTGCAGCCTGGAATTCCTGGACTTAAGGGATCCTCCCAAATAGCTGGGACTACAGGTCTAGGTCCCACTGTCTTTATGGCAGAAGTTCTGCCTTCTTATTCAGAGTGAGAAGAATGTTATATGGTTGATATTAGAAGTTTTAAGAGAGTGACTGTCACATGTAGGGATAGGCTCAGAGGGAGCTGGAGAGAAACCCAACCTAGGGACCTATAAAGAGGTCCCAGATTGCTGGAGGGCACAGCTGAGGTTGGAAATTCCAAAGCCCAGCTTTATGCCGACTGCTAAAGCTTTGTTTCTTGAAGGAAAAAAAGTATAATGATTTAAAAACATAATTATGTAAGTATTATATAAAGCACAACTTAGAAAAGATTTAAGAGGCATTCCAGGAAGACTGATTTATAATTTTTGGCTTATTTTGAGATGGATTTTAATACTTAACGGTATTGCTCCTTATCTTTCAAAGATTTCCTTCAGAAAAGAAGAAAAAAACTTGCCTCTAGAGAGTAATTTAGGTAGTTTATAGTTTATTTTGGTCACTTGGTTGATATTCATTTCAATGAGATGGTAACTGATTAAATAAATAACATTTTTATTTATCATGCACAAGGCACAGAAAGAGGCCTCAGTGAAATAATACCTCCTCTGAAAGGGCCTAAGGGAATCTTCCAGACCTTACTATATTCATTTTAAGTGTTTCAGTTTATTCATTAAACATCTGTGTTTCTATTTGAAGATTAATCTTCATCTCCATCCCAGATTCTAAGTTAGGACTCTTAGTATTTATTATTTTTCTACATATTTCCCATTTCCAATGTTCTTTTTTAAATAAATTTTTTTATTGCAATAATTCACCCTTTAAAGTATACACTTCCATGGTTTTTAGGGTCTTGACAGACTTGTGCAGCCATCTCTGCAGTCTAATTTCAGAACACTTTCATTTCTTCATTTTTTTTTTCTTAGAAGATCCATGTTTTCTTCTGGTATAATTCCCCTTCAGTCTAAATAATTTTTTTATACCATTTTTTGTAGTGCAGCTGGCAAAAAATTTGTTTTCTTTTATGGGATGATGTCTTTATTTTGCCTTCATTCTTAAAGGATATTTTTACTGAATATAAAATTGTGGGTTGATAGTTTAGTGAGTACATATTTAAATATGTCTTCCTTGTAAGTTATGTGGTATATTTCACTGGCTGTTTTCAAGATATTTTTGTTTGTATGATGGCTTTGTAATTTGTCAGTTGACTAGACTAAGACACATTTCCCAGGATTCCCTTTGCTATTTAAGATTCTCACAGGAGATTTGGAGGATAGACGTGGAGGAGCAGCCATTTTGTGGCTCATTCATGTTTGTTTGCTAGACCGTTTCATTGGCACGTGGCAGTGGTCAGGCACGCATCTGCTCCATCTCCCCCTCCATCCTGTGAACATTCGAGCCTCTTGCTGGGCTGGAATGTGTGTTTAGCTCCATGGTGAAGGTCCCTGGCTTTTGCAGGATATCCACACCAGCAAGGTCAGATGGTACGAATTAACATGGGTGTCAGTGTGTCCTCCTGGTCTCCAGCTTGTGCTTCTAGATTCCATTTCATCTTTCCTCTCCCAGCTTTACTTGCATCTTCCCATCTCAACTTAACTGCCCTGTGGACATCAAGCCCCAGCAGTAAACTTGAACATAACAGCCTTACAGAGCTCCCAAAATCAGGAAAATTCAATTCCCTGTAATCTCTTTACACACAGAGAGAGTAGTCCTGCTTCTCTGTTGGAACCGTGATAGGCTCTGGTTTTCAGCTTTTTGACTATAATGTGTTTAGGTGAGGTTTTCTTTGTATTTATTCTGCTTGGAATTGCCTGAGCTTTTTGAATCTCTTGCATATCCTTCGTTAACTTTGGAAAACTTTTAGCCACTATTTCTTGAAATATATTTTCTGTCTTATTGTCTATCTCTTCTTTCTTATTTCTCTTTCTTCTTCTTACCTTTGGAAATTGTCCTACAGGTATGAAGTTCTGCTTGTTTTTTAACATTTTTTTCCTGTGCTATTCAAATTGGATAATAATCTCTGCTGTATATCAAGTTTACTGACTCTTATATAATCTCCAATGTGCTCTATGCCCATAGAGACAATTTCTGATTTCAGATATTTTAATTTTTTTAGATTTTTCCATTTGGTCCTTTCCTAATAGTTTCTGTGTGTCTGCTGAGATTTTCAACCTTTTAATTCATTATGAACATATTTTACTTTACATCATGGAGGGTAATTATAAAGCTGCTTTAACATCTTTGCTGATTTCAACATCAGAGCATCGGTTTCCTTTGGTGTCTTTTCCGGTGTATGGGTTCTGTTTCCTTTTTTTTGTTTGTTTAATCCTGAGTCATTTTGGAATGCCTCTTGGGCATTGTGACTGGTAGGTTGTTATGCCTCTGAATTTGGTTAGGTTGCAACAACAAATACTGAATTTTTTATTTTCCTAGGCCAGTCACAGATGAACTCAAACTGCAAATGCTTTTTTCCAGTGGGTTAAGGTTTCCAGTTGGTTTATTTAGACTTCACTAGGGGGCCTGGAGCCTACCCTGTGCATGTATGTGGTTCAGGAGTCAGCAGAGATTTGGACAGACCTTATATTGAGATTTTAGGGCTGCTTCTCTTTGGCTGCATGTTTTCTGAGATTACACCTCCCTCACTTTAAAGCTGCTGTACATTTTCTATCTCTGTCCTCTGATTCTTCATGGCAGTAGGACTGTGGGTTGCTAATTTAAGATTTTTACCCTGCTGGGCATAGTGGCCCAAGCCATAATCTCAGCACTTTGAAAGCTGATGCAGGCAGATCACGAGGTCAGGAGATTGAGACCATCCTGGCCAACATGGTGAAACCCCATCTCTACTAAAAATCCAAAAAATTAGCTGGGTGTGGTGCCATGCACTTGTAGTCCCAGCTGCTCAGGAGACTGAGGCAGGAGAATTGTTTGAACTCAGGAGGTAGAGGTTGCAGTGAGCTGAGATCGCGCCACTGCACTCCAGCCTGGCGACAGAGCAAGACTCCATCTCAAAAGGCAAAAAGCCATAAAAATGAGAAATTCATTTAGCGCCATTCCTTATTCCTAGTGCCCACCCCCTCTTCAGTATTTACCTGTTTTCACTTGCTTCCCAGAACCTTTAGATTGTTTTCGTGTATTTTTTTCTGAGGTTATAGTTATGTGCAGGAGGGTTAATCCAGTCGGAGCTGCTTGGCCATGATTGGAAGTGAAACTGAGTATTTGTTCTTAATTATGCATTATTGCATGCCAGATGTACACCTTTTCTTCATGTGGCACAGCAGTGTTTTGTATTCATGCAAGGAAGTATCTCACAGATTCACATTTGTGCAGCATTCTAAAGAGCTTGTATGAGAGAGCTTATTTAAACAGTGTGAATTACCAGTGAATGTTATGGTTAATTCAGTTCAGCCACAACAGAATTCAGGGCTGTTCCCCTTCTTTTTTGTTGCAATTCTCAGTAACAACTCTAGAGAATGTGTAATTTCATTACCTTTTGACAGTGCCTTGTAGAAGTCACTAGGGAGCTTGGAATCTGCCCTTTGCATGCATGGTTCAGGACTCATCCAGAGACTGACGCCCAGTGAGTAGGCATCAGTGGCCAAAAGACCAAAGAACCTCCTGTGAATATTTTCTGGTGTTTACTCACCAAATATTTAGTACTTATCTTTAAGTCACGCACCATACAACGATGCTTCAGTCAACAACAAACCGCAGACGCCACAGTGGTTCCATAGATTATAATGAAATATTGTTACTGTACTTTTTCTACATTTAGATACACAAATACTTACAATTATGTTACAGTTGTCTACCCTATTCACTACTGTAACATGTACAGGGCTATAGCCTAAAGGAAGTGGCCATCTCATATAGTCTAGGTATGTTGTAGGTTACACCATCTAGGTCTGTATAACTACCCTCCATGATGTTTGCACAATGACAGAATCACCTAACATGCATTTCTCAGAAGAGATCCCTGTCATTAAACGACACATGACTGTAGTATGCACTAAGTGTTGTAGGTATTGTGAGTATTGTATTACATAAGTAAGTATTGCGCTTTACAAAGCTACCCTTGCAGAGATAGCTAAGATAAAGTCCCTGTCTTCAAGTTGCTCACAGGTTAGTAGAAGAGACAGATAAATTAGCATGCCATTTACATTTTCATGTGTTGAGTGTTGTGTTTCAGAGGTGGCAGAAGTATTTTAAAGGTTGCCTAACCCATATTTTAAGAATACATAGAGGCTGCACTTACGATTGGATTAAAATTAATTGGGTGGTGGTTGCTACTGTGATGCTTTAGGATGACTTTAATATGAAAATTTAGGGCCTCAGTGTTTTTCATCCTAAAATGAGGGAATGGGACTGGATCTATAAGATTATTTTCAATGTGAATATATTATCATTCAGTTTAAAGACGCATTGAAGAGATGCTCAAAAAGATCCTCCTTTTTTCTTTTTAGGGAATAGAGTATTTCAGATAATTTAAAGTCTTGTTTGAGAGTTTACCAGATTAACAGGAAGTACTCTGTGTGATTTCTTTGCCTGTTTAGAAACCTCATCTGCCCCCTTGCTGCTATTTGACCCCTTTTTGGAGCTAGAGCTTCAAAACATAGCTTGTATCTTCTGTGTCCTTCATAAAATTCCCATTGGTTTCCTGCATTCAGTTAATTAGTACAGTGCCTGGGCATAGTGTAGCTCCCGATAAATATAGGCTCTTTTTCCCAGTAGCTTCCTTGCCTATCATAGAAACTGCTGTCTGCCCCTGTGCCTCAAATTGAACTTCTGCCTCTTGCTCCTTAGCTTTTAAAGCCCCTACCTTTCCTTCTCACCACAAGTGCATAGCCCATCCCAAATGCTCCCTAACTGGGTCCTCTCCAGCATTCATCTGGTATGGTATTAAGAGAGTGGCTATGGCTGCTAGTGCTAGAACTTGGATAGAGAGACAGAGGTTCTTGATCATATCATCTTTACAGAAACATAATATTAATTTCTCTATAAAAGTAATAGATACGGTTGGAAGCTTTAATATTATATTTTTAATATGTTTTAGGTTTAATAGATCTTAATGTTACTGACTAGTAACCTACCTACATTATATAGCCTCTGTGTGTGTGTGTGTGTGTGTGTGTGTGTGTGTGTGTGTGTGTGTGTATCTATTGAAACAGGTCCCAAGTTTTTTTTTCCAGTTTGTACGTAGGCTGCATTTTTCTTTTCTTTCTTTCTTTTTTTCGAGACAGGGTCTCACTCTGTCACCCACAGGAGTGCAGTACAGTGGCACAATCACAGCTCACTGCAACCTCGACCTTCCACCTCAGCCTCCCAAGTAGCTGGGATCACAGGCATATGCTGCCATACCTGGGTAATTTTTAAATTTTTTTGTAGAGACAGAGTCTCTCTGTGTTACTCAGGCTAGTCTTGAACTCCTGGCTCAAGTGATCCGCCCACCTTGGCCTCCCAAATTGTTGGAATTATAGATATGAGCCACTGTGCCCAGCCTTATATGTAGGCTTTTATAACAAAATTAGCTTGTAGGTTGGAAATTGCCTTTGTGTCATTTCTCCCCAGTTTACATACTTATTCAACTTTTGTTCATGTTGTTGAATATTTCTAATGAGAAATAGTGATAATGGCTGCCACACTGTTGATGTTAGACAGTGCCTATAAAATCAGCTGAAGAAGGGAAAAAGAAGATTATCTCACTAGGTTCTTACTGAAGTTCTGGTAGTTACAATAAATGCAACTTGTCCATAAACACTACAAGATGCAGTCTTTTTGTTACCTTCTCCTGCCTTTTAAAAAGGCTCCCAGTATTTCACTGATGAAAGCCCTTTTGTTGTAATGTATAAGTGAATCCTCTCCAAGTATAACTCAAATCTTCAAATAATGTATCGTACCTATGGATGTTTGTGAGTAGCCTTGCCCGTGCATAGACCTACAATCGGTAGGATGAGTGGTCATGAAGTTCTTTTTGAATGAGAAAATTTATCACAGAAAATACGAGTTCAAATTTAAGGGGATTACTTTTAAAGTAGTGCAAACCATCCATATCATGTATTAAGAAACCCTTCAAAATTCCAGCAATGAAAGCAGATGTATTAATTAAACATTTAATGTCTTTTATAGCTAAAGTACTCATTTTGACCCATGTAATATTATGATATAATAGTGGTATATTAATTTGTTATATACCTTGGGCTCCTTGGTACATTTTATGTAGGCACAAGATTAACAGTATGAACTTGTTATTATTGTGTAGTTTTGTAAAAATGAAATGTAATTAGTTTCTAGTTTTATGTCAAGAAGTCATCATTGGTATGGCACAGCTTAACATACAATATAACTAATGTATGCCATCTTTCCATTAGTTTTGTTAGAAATAAATCCTCTTTTTATATTCCTGCTTTTCCAGTACATGCACACCTATGTATACACAAAGTGTGAAGCCAGTAATTAATAGAGATTAAATAAATCAGAATCTCCACCTATGATTGACTACTTTCTCATATTGTTTCAGAACAGTGAAAATCACAGCAAGATTACTGTCTCTGGGAAATCTAAGCATGCAATAGTGTTGGCAGTTTTTTACTGTAAACATCTATGTTCCCTGGATTTGGGACCCTATATGCCAACACAAAATGGTGAAAGTAACCACAGTTGTTAAGGCAATTAAGATACCATAATCGCTGTCTACATCAGCTGTCCCAGAAAGTTTCAAGCTCTCCACTCTATTACTTAAGCACCTGGAAGGAACAATAGAAGAAAGAATATAGGTATCTGATAGCAGCACGTGACCTGTTGCTAAGAAAGGTCTGGAGAGTCTTACCTTCAGAGACCTTGGTGTTCATGCCTACACTCATGCAGTCATTCCAGCCATACTAGAAATATCAAATGTTACTTACTCTAACAACCTTCAGAAAATTCTTCGTTCGTT